>NC_090857.1:4317500-4617500 GCF_024217435.2 Syngnathus scovelli | reverse complement strand
TAACAAAGTGTGATGCAGAGCCACTGATGTATTGTAAAATATGGACGTGCTCTGTGTACCCAAAGACAGCTGCATGATTATTTATAGACCAATCAAACTTGATATTATTAGTTTTCAGATGTGTGCTGTGAAGTGTCAACGCATTCGGCGTGCTTGCCAGAGGGGTCAACTGTCACATCTGGTGGTTCTGAACAGTGCTTTGCAAATGGTATTTCCCTAGGTTGTGTTTGGAGGGAGGAAGACACTTTATTGTATTTCCTAACCCTTGGAAAAAGCAAGAGCGTAGTTTGTGGTTGTCTGGATGTGAGCGAGACATCAGTTGTGTGAGTGCACGCAGTCCACCTTGTTGAAAATAAAGTAATATATGAATAATGTGAAATCGACAATCTGGCGCCGAACTGTATTTGTTTCCTTTTGTCCAAATCAATTGATTACCAGTACTTGAAATTCCCCCAAAACCAAATCAGACAGTGTGACAGTGAAGGTGATCTGCCATGTTTTGTTGCGTGCGTTGGAGGCTGATTGGTCTTGGTCGGGCCGGCTGCTCAGATCTGAACCATCGGGTAATTATTTTCCTCTATGGACTTTGCAGGCAGCAGATCAGATTAAGAGGCTCTATGATCTCTTCTTGAAAGTCGACGCCACTCAAGTTGAAGTCAACCCTCTCGGAGAGACTCCTGAAGGACAAGGTACCTCCTTCCTATCGTGATTTAAATACAGTTGTTTTTGAATGTTTTTATTTTTTTTGTTACATGGGTTCTTTATGTAGACATTTCAAAGGTCATGCATTCCAAATATTTATTCTGATGTACTGATGCCTTTATTTTTGTTGCTGTACTGTTTTCAAAGAAATTCCTGAGACTAACGAGCGAATATTTTGCTTGCTGTCTTTTGTAGGTAGCCTAATGAATATGGCCTCTTTGAAATTAAATCTTTGAAGTGTAAAGAAGATGTCCACGAGGTCTACTATAATGGTCGACTTTATCCCTTCCAGGCAGCGAGGAAGGCACCGAGCCACAATTTATTCAGACGCTAACCTCTGAAATAATTTATTCAAACAAGCCACGGGGAAACCTTTCATTTTGTTAATTTCAGTTTTTTTGAATTTATAATCACCCGTCTGCATGTGACGTCCTTTCATTTTTCCTGCATCCCACATCAGGTGCTTTTGTCACAGCTTTTTTTTTTTTTTATGTCCCTCCTGTCTGCTTACATGACCAGTGGTGTGCTTTGACGCTAAGATCAACTTTGACGACAATGCCGAGTTCCGTCAAAAGGCTGTCTTTGCCATGGATGACATGACTGAGAGTGACCCCACAGAGATGGAAGCAGCCAAGTGGGATCTCAAATATATCGGTCTGGATGGGAACATTGCCTGCTTTGGTATGGAAGCAACACAGCATATGAAAAGTCTACACACCCCTGATCAAATGTTAAAAAAAACGTCATTTCAAAATTTGTTGACCATGATTTCGTTGAATACAGTAGATCATCTTAAATGTAAAAAAAAAAGGAAATTATTTATTTTATTGCATTTTTACATCACAGAAAGCTACATTTAACGGTAGTGTAGCGACTCTTTATATCCGCCGTATATCTTAAATCCCTCGGGACGCAGTTAAATCCTTGCCAAAGTAAAGGCACTCTGGGCTCTCCTCTAATCCACATTACAAGCAGTTTTCTGAGGACTCCAGAAGGGATGCCACCGTAACCAATGTGTTCTAATTAGTGATAATCCACCCAGAAAGTCTCTTGTGAGCCGGATTGTTAGCGTTCTCATTAAAGGCCCACATTATTGTCATAAATCAAAGCTTTTACAGACTACAGCAGCACCAACAGGTGCACTTTCTTCATACCCCGTTGGCCCGTAAACGCAAATATTTTCTCTTAGCTTTCCTCATCAATCCACGTACGCGCCTGCCCCCACCTGTAAAAGTAAGGAACGCTTTTAGGGCCCACTTACAATAAGATGTTAATAAGCCACACTAGCGACGTCTGTATGATTGAATTTATATTTGGGGTGAGGTGTCAATCTGCGAACACAGTTAGAGTTTTGTTCTCTTGGCTCAAGTTGTTGTAAAGCCAAACAACAACTCATTAGTTTGACCTACATTTCAATTTTAGTCTACCGATATAAAGTCCACCATGCTTTTTTTTTTTCCACTTGTAGTGAATGGAGCTGGATTGGCTATGGCCACATGTGACATCATTGACCTGCATGGAGGAAAGCCAGCCAACTTCCTGGATCTTGGAGGAGGAGTCAAAGAGAGGCAGGTGTACGAGGCTTTCAAGCTTCTTACAGCTGACCCCAAGGTAAGATCAAAACATCATTAAAAAAAAAAGAAAAAAGATGCATTTCCCCGAGTAGCACATCTTTTTTTCTTTTCAACACACATTTTACCTCTCCATCTCCCTCCCTCCTGTTTCGCTGGCTTTAATGTCTCAAGCTCATTGTGTTGAGAGAAGAGCAAGTGACCTGACTGAATAGCAGCGATGACAAAAGCCCCTTTCTGTTTCAAAACACTGCCATCGGAGCATTTATTGCCTTAACCGTTATTATATGCTGGAAAAAAAATAGAGGCGGAAAAGCTGAGAAAATTGTCCTGCTGGGAAAACATGTTTAGAAGTATTGTCAGTGGAAAATATTGTTTGTTTGATTCTGTCAAGTAATGCTGGAACAGGTTTTTCCATCTTGGGTCAGCAACAGACGAGTCAGGTTTTTATAGTTAGACTTCTAGCGTGCTTACAGCACACGGATTTGTTTTCCAGACTTGCTTCATATAGGAATGTTTGCGCGCCAAATACCTGAATGTGCACTTGATGTCACCTGTAGGCAAGATGCTTTTTGAAGACGGAAAATACCAAATAAGCCTTTTATTGCCTTGTGCCGCTGCAGTCAAGAAAGTGACAGATGGATGTTTTGTCCAACTCAAGATCCATTTTGTTTTCAGGGCTGAAGGCTGTTTTCTGAAATGTTATAGGCTTGAGTAAATAATGACATTTGTGAAGGATGGCAAACATCATCAGATACTCAGATGCCGTTTATATGAAGTGTGCTTACAAATTCCAACTCAGATGTCAAAATATGTATTAAATGTGCAAGGCGAGATGGATTTTCTCTGTTTAATTTTTACTCCGGGGGAAAATATGTTTTTTAAAAAAAATCACAAATGGGGCAGCCATTTTTAGGTCTTTTACGAGATTCCGACTTTGCCAGTGACTTTATCTACTGATAAGAGCTCGCTTCACCCGATGAGTCATGATACCATTAGAAAGCTTACAATGGAAAACACATACCCCAATCACACGTGCGGGAGTGTGTATGTTCATATTATCCGTCAGAGCCCACACAAATTCCAAGTCTTGGAACACACAACCTTTCATCACAAGCTGGCTTTTTTCAAAGGCAAAAATCACCACTGCGCCCGAAACGCACGGCCTGTGGGAGGTGCCCGGTCCCCCGTGTTGTAAACATAAGCAATGCAAGCCAACAAGAATGGAAGAAAGCAACCTGCCACCAATAATTGAGTTCATTCCCAATGCGTACGATATTAGACAAGGTCCAAATATGGGCCTGGCCGTGAAGGGGCCACGTATTTAGTCCGGCCAACAATCTGCCATCGTGACAGTTAAGTCTGTGGCTTTGTGCGCGTAAAGGAGAGCGAGCTGTCTTTGTGATTCATTTCTTTTTTTTTCTTCTAAGCAACACTATATTGTGACAAAGCCATTGGCTTGGTTAGCCATTACGGGGGAGAAGTTCTGCTTCATCCAATGTTTTTCCAGCAGATTTGCTTACAGTGCATTAAAATGCTACTCCTGTGACAGCTCGGGGTTTTTGTTTGTTGTAGGAAACATTTAGATGTGCTACATTTGGATTCACAATGCTAAAGTAGATGTTGCAGGTTCACGCGAGGTAGCGCTGACCTTGTGACCTTTTAAGTTGAAAGTTGGAACTTTCATACCTTTTTTCAATCACTGCTGTATATAAAATAAAGTCAATTCCTTTTACTTTAACCAGCTTCATTTTCTGGACAAGTGGAAAAAGGACTAATAAGGTTGCCACGCATTCGGGCCCACATTTGTCTTTTGAAGGTTAATTTGAAGAAGTGAGCGGATTGTCTAGAAATGCGCAAGGGAACTGGAGACTTGTCAGATTGATTTGGCCCTCGGAGAACTTTTGTCTCGTCTTGTCTCCTTCGCCATCGCTTAAGGGTTAGTACAGTGCCTCGCGTGTTTCCGAACAGTTAGATCACTTTCTATTTATCATCATTAGACAGCAGTATTACTTCGCCATACTCTTGAGTATGTATAAAGACGACGGACTGCTAATACATTGCCGCCATCCTGTCACCTTGTCCAATTTGTCCCTGTGGATTCTCACAGCATCAGACAATTCCCAACGGCACGTTTGATTGAGTGTTCCCCTGTCCGGCATTCCTTATCTGCGGGAAATCAATACGGGATCTAGGATTGGAGCGACGGCTAATTGAGCTCTGCACTCTTTCTTTCTCTTATTGCTGCCAGGAGTGTTTTGTCATTGCGGCACCTGCTTCGGCACTGTTTGGACAAAAAGCCGTCAGCCACGCCGTCATCGCATTGGGGCCTTTAGATCCACGGGGAGATGATTGTGACTGAGTATGGACTTATGCAGTCCAAAATGAGTCTGCCTATCATTGCAAATTGATTCATTTCCCAGAATGGAAAAAAATACCGGGCAGCACGGCGGAGAACTGGTTAGCACGTCCGCCTCACAGTTCAGACGTTGCGGGTTCAATTCAACCTCCGGTCCCCCCCCCCCCCCCCCCCAGTCGGAGTTTGCATGTTCTGCCTGTGCCTGCGTGGGTCTGATTGAGCACTCCAAATTGCCCCTAGGTGTGAGTGCTGATGGTCGCTCGTCTCTGTGTGCCCTGCGATTGGCTGGCAACCGGTTCAGGGTGTGCCCCGCCTACTACCCGATGACAGCTGGGATAGGCTCCAGCACGCCCGCGACCCCTGTGGAGACAAGCGTTGTAAAAGATGGATGGATGGATGAAAAAAAAATACTCAGCAGTTTCAGTTTCCTGATGGTGGTTTTTGATTGCAAATATTCTCAGTTTGACATTCAGACTTGGATTGTCAGTTACTGCAATGAAGCAAGTTCTTGCATCTATTTGCATCCATTTCACTGCTGACTAAAAGGATGCCAAGTGAGCAAATTCTAATTCACTGTAGTCGATGTTTTTGCAATATGGCAAGACACTTACCTCCAGATATTGCATGTTTTTTCGACAGCAGCCATGATTCTTTTCGCTGTTCTGTTTTGCATTTGCTAATGGGTGATACTACAGACAAGTTTTTCTTGTCAAGTGCTGGAACACATTGCAGCAGTCGTGCGCCTCTTCGATTCTTCACATACACTGAGATAATGTGAAGCCACTCAAACACCAGCTTGATGAGTTCATTCACATTCTCGCAGTCATCCATTAACACTGTAAACCTTGTTTGTTTTCGTGAGCTGTTAGCGCTGAGTATATTTTGAAGTCAATTTTTGAGGTTAGGCCTCAGTTAATTGCCATGAGAACAAGTGAGTGCTGCCGGAAATTAATTAGCCGAGGAAAATATGAGCACCCTGTCAACTTACATGTCGAAGTCTTAAACATATATGAATATTTTTGGAGTTTGAGGTGGTCAAAGTTCAACTTAATGAGTCATTCGATTAAGAGTCTGAGAGAGTAATTCATTCCCACAAAAATAACGTTTATATTTTCTATCAATCCATATCAGTAGAAAGGCAAAGACTTGAATTTGGTGAAAAAAATAAATTGTCAATAACAGCCATCTTTGTTATCGTGACTAGTCGACTCATCTTGTAACCAAACAGGATTGTCCGAGTATACTTAATACAGATGATAATTTGAGTACTTGAAACGAGTCCCCATGTCCCGCTGACCTCAACTTCTGTCCATGTCGTGTGTTACTTTGTAAGACATGCCAGGCATAGTGCAGCAAGAGATTATTGTCAGCGTAATTGAATTTTCTACGAGTGATTCAATACTAGCCTCTTTTGTGATTCTCCTATGTCTATATTACCCAGGATAATGGAGAGATGATGAGTCTCACTTGCAACATCGCCTGCCTGATATCTGCAAAGAAATATGCCTCTGCCTTGTTGTTTTTATTTTCAGGGACTGGATTAAAGTTAATTTAAACAGCATAGACGCGAGACTGAAATTAATATAGCTCAATGTAGATTTTAAATCCCATATTGAATTCTATGTAGAGCATCATGTTGCTAAACAGTTCCTTCATCCATACATGATTTTCTTTGTCTGCATTCTGATAAGTGGCAGCCAGAAGAAAGAATCAGTATCAGCCGAGGCGATCCTCGTTCGCTGTCTGGATTGACGTGACAATCTGATGGGAGCGCAATCTGCCATGTTCGCTAAACAGGAGAGACAATGCGACAACGCCTCAGCGAGTTTGTTATCTCAGTCAGTATCTGCTACTGGCGGATGAGACTGCAGATAGTCGTGAAATTTCTGCTGGATAACCTGAACATTGGCACAGATGAAGAATATTATGTTCTGTAAGCCTTTTCTAGCCTAACACCCTTTTTTTTTTTTTTAGAATAAAATTGCAGGTTTAAATTACTGGACTCCTGCAGAGTTTGAGAGTCTGGCAGGTTGTTTCTGTACTGGAGGTGCTGTGTGTGGGTGGCACGCTTGGTGTGTCAATGTGGAAATGAAAAAACTTATCGAGCAGTGGTATGGTTGACCTTAATAGAGAGAAAAAAATGGAAACTAGACTTCAATCATGACAATTTGGAAAAAAAACATCATTTTTAATGCAATTAAAACAGAATACATATTTAAGAGCTTATTTTAATACCCATAGTCTCAGTGTAATCATCGTGTGGCTGTTCTTTTCTCCCACACTCGCCTTTTTTTTTTTTTTTCCATTTGCTTGTCTTATTATTCTTTTTACTGTATCAGCTGAAGCACTGGAAATGTCAAATGCTGTCAAGAATAGCAAATATAAAAAGGGACCAAATATGGCTTGAATGGCACAATTCGGACATATGACAAAGTAAAAATACACAAAACACCTGGAATTGGTTATCGTTAGCCTGTCGTCACGTTTCTTAGAAATGTAAATGGGGAATCGGATGCATATCGGGTATTTGCCAATGCGACTGCAGCCAGAGCGAATGCACCAATTGCTGATCAATACACGATGTGCTCAGTCGACGCTAATGAAAAACTCCAAATATAAACTACAGCGAAGGCATAGACCATTAAATATTATCGAAATACGTATGTTTTAATAGAGTTGTATCGAACATTAAACAAGGAACATAACTGCCAAAGGCGGAAGTGAAATACTGAGATTACACTTATTACCAGGCAAGTTAAACAATATTTAATAGTTTATGTCATCTATCATTGTTTAATTTTTTCTTGTAGTGTCACTTGTACACGTAAACAAACATCCCAAAAAGATCAGATATGGGAATTAAATTTCAACGAGGTACTCGCGGTTTAAATCCTGCCTAAGTGAGAGCTGACTAGAAAGATAAGCGCAGCGATTCAAGATAGCTGTTCTATTCGGGAGGCAGGAAAAACGGAAAGAAAAGCAAGTGCATGATGGCGGCGAGTGGGAGAGTCAGATGCTGGCTCTTGCAGTGATTACATTGTCCATCAGGGCACAGGATGGCCCGCATCAGCCCACAGGATTGATGGTTGACAGAATAATTAGAAAACTGTCTGAGTCTGTAATCACTGGAGCTCATCTTGCAGGAGAAGACTTCCATTCGCTGTCACTGACACACAAACGGCAAGTCCGAGCCATCTGTTGTTGACCCGTATGCGGGGCACCGGCTCGATAGAGTGCTAAGATGGGAGCCTCGCTGTTTATTCTTAAGGAACTCAAAGAGAGCGTGAGCAGAGGTGGGTGGCGTGAGGGGGCAGCCGAGTATGGTTCACGGCTCACTGAACCCGCCGCCATGGAGAACACGGAGGAAGTCAGGCTTCATGGCCTGTGAAACGGATTTAATGGAAGTTTTACTACTTTGGCAGGCACAGCGTAAAGATGTGAGCGATGTGCTTTGCATGCGTTCCGGGCGTGCGTGCGTTCAACAGAAGTCGGGTAATTGGAAAGGCGTTGTAGCATGGAATACTAGTAAGGCCCTGAACTGTCATGGAATAGTTTTGCCGCATTTTGTAATCGGAGTTGCATGTTGTTTTTTTTAATGCCGCGGAAGAAGAGCTGAGTGAATGATATTCACTGGAGTGGAAACGGAACTTTTGCGATGTAGGAAAGCAGCACACGTGACACAATCTTTTCTGGTGTCTTTGGCGAAAGTGACAATAAGGTTGCGTAATTATTAAAAGAAGCTGAAGAATGGATTCATGCTGTTAATGCGAAGGGACTCACATTCGAGATTTACGCAGCCATCCTTTCGTTTCAAGTTTGCCACCGTATCGTCCTAAGTTAAGCGTGAATGCATAATTCATTGTTTTACGATACTGCGGTTTGCATATTTTTACATTTGGAAGATGGCTGGGAATATTGAAAAGCATGATGCATGAAGCCTACAGTAATTACCTCTCCTCACTTGTGGGTTCCGTACACGCAATTGTCAGGAATGGAATGATTCCAAATGAAAATATTGCGCTCAAGTGGCTAATGTTGGAGTTGGTGTGTGAAGTCCATAATAGACGCCGAGAGGAATCAAAATGTTTTATTCGGCTGTTAAGTTTTATTTATTTATTTTGTGATGATCTGTGGTGTGTTAGTGCCGATCATACTCTTTGGAATATTGCCAAGATTTTACAAAATTTATATTTTACAGTCCGATGAAGCCAAAGTTCTTGACTTGGTTTAAGTTAAGTTGAATTTATTTTTACAGGTTCACCTTCCCTTCCTCTCTGCACCACGTACGTGTGACTGACAACAAAATGTGGCTTTAACACTCAGCTATTATCTCCAGTTTCAAAAGCTAGCACCTGACACTTTTTTTTTTTCCTGTCCCGCATTTGCTTTTTCCATTTTAAGGTGAAAATTGGAGTAGGGTATTAAATGACTACAATACCTGTGAAACAAAGCCAGTTTCAGCTTGTTGTCACATATCATTTGTTGAATTTGACTCGATGTTACTCAATATATAAAATATAATTTAATTC
Source organism: Syngnathus scovelli (assembly GCF_024217435.2). NCBI lineage: Eukaryota > Metazoa > Chordata > Actinopteri > Syngnathiformes > Syngnathidae > Syngnathus > Syngnathus scovelli. The sequence goes on along the minus strand of NC_090857.1, from coordinate 4,608,339 downwards.
AAAATATTTAAGATGTAGTTGTCCATTAGTCGTAGTTAGTAAAACTTGAGCGGCTCGCCTCCAAGTCAACACGCAAATGCTGCGGGAGTGTCAAAGACAAAAGTCGGGGCAATCATTTGCCTTGCAAAGTGCGCCCATCTGCCCTTTCAGTGGCTCATTGGCTCCTGAGATCATGCTACAAGCTCAACTGAAATTATTTGGTTAATTGACCTTCTGTGCGCATACATTACAATAAATTAATTTGGGTCAGGCGTGCAACATTCGGAACAAAGCAGAGAATGTTGGCTTTTTAATATTCAGCTTTCGATTTAGCATAGCCTGACCTAAGTACCGTATTTTCCGGACTATAAGGCGCACCTAAAAACCTAAAATTTTCTCAAAAACCAACAGTGCGCCTTATAGTCCAGTGCGCCTTATATATGGACCAAATTCCTAAATTTAAACTGTCCCAAAGCATTGTGTCATGAAATCAATCATAAGTGGCCTGCTGAAGACTATAAATCATGACTCAAAAAGACTATGGATCATTCTTTTATGATAATAAAGTAATTTGTTGCATCTGAAGTTGAAATATAAAAGATCAAATGGAGAATGATATGATTTGGATTAAAAATCTGACATGATGCATTAATGGTGCGCCTTATAGTCCGGTGCGCCTTATATAAGGACAACATTTTAAAATGGGCCATTCATTGAAGGTGCGCCCTATAGTCCGGTGCGTCTTATAGTCCGTAAAATACGGTATATGTTTTTGTTTTGGTTTAGCACACAGGCTAGCGACAAAGCCTCACTATTTGCTCTCTAAAGCAATTTTCTCATCTGCCTTACCTGCCACCTTCCAGTTCTTTAAATCTCCATAAGTGACCTTGCCATTCCACGGAAGGTGTCCGTATTGTATGTGTCTACACCGGGCCCGTGCGGCCCCCCGCATGTCTCACGGCTGCCTGATGGACAACCATTAACCCGCCGTGAAAGGGTTGACGAATATTTATGTCTACCTGTCAGCGGTGACACGACACCCTCTGGAGATGAATAAAATGGCTGTCCTACCCCAACTTCAATTGTCTGCCCGGTGTGCGTGCATGTGTGTTGTGGGGCCATCTTCATAGCCTGAGGTGAGCAGCGGCGCGACATCTCTCACTGACATGACAGACCTCCCGCTGCCCGCAGGAGTCCCGCTCTCCTCAGTTCAGGCTTGCCGCCTCTCAATTACTCCATGTCTCTAAGCAACAATAGCGCTTGCAAAATACTATGGCAATTGTCGCTACTATTGCTCAAGTAGCAGTTGCAATATCAAAAGATGGCCGCAATAATGAAGGAAAATAAGACTGCTTAAGATCTTAGCGTCCCCCAAATTGCAAGCCGGGCCTCTCTCAAGGCAATTGTCCGTCACCGGTTGCATTAGCTTTCCTAGCATCACGTGAAACTTAAGCCGCCGCTGTCTGTCAAGAGGTATCTTTGCTCGTGACATGGCCAATCTTTGACATAATGCTCAGTCTGTCTCCCCAGACCCGAGAGGAGCCCGTCATGCTTCAGCAGGCCGGATAATTATTTCCTTCTTATCCCTCCTTGCCAGGACCGGTCTTCGTCTTCAATAGAAGTCAGGGACTGCACCGCTTCCCATCACCTCTTTCCATCTTCTTTCTTCTCCATCTATTTTTGCTTTCAGTGCGCTGCACTCTCTTTTCATGCAGCCTGACTTTGTTTGTTTGGTCTCGCCTTTTTCTGAATCAGTCCTATGAAGAGATTTGCACGGGCTTTTCATCTTTGTAACAGTTCATGTCCAGAAGGTGAATGCTCCATAAAGATCGTGTCAAAGGAGTATCTTTATTATTCATTTTAATATCCTTCGCTGATTCAAAGGCACGAAGGTTTACACTTGATTTCATTCAAGAAATCTTATCACTTCAATTTTATTTAAATTTGATCATTTCTGCAATTCATTCTTAGTTCAGTGAACTTGAGCCAAACCACAATTGTGTTTGAAATGTTCCAAAAATATTTTGCCATATCCTGCACATCCATCACGTTGAACTTTGCGTTCGACATTTTTGGTAGAAGTTTGATCCCAGGCATAAGCTCCGCCTTCATTTGGAAGTTGTGCGAGTTAACCTGTGGCTGGAGGTTATAAAACGGTGATGGAAAACAAATAAACAAGGCCTGCCGGAGCACGTGGTGACTTCGCAGGCTGCGTGCTGAAGATAAGACGCAACAATGGCCTCCTAATAGGCCGCAAAGGGACACGCGGGCATCTCTAGCCCGCTCATTTTCCAACCCGATCTGCTTTCTGGTAACAAAGGAAACACGACGCTCTCGCTTCGTCCTTTCCTGCGGAGAGATTAAGAGTGCTTAACAGGGTTATGGGCATGAAAATGTGTATCTGACTGATAATTCCGCAACGCTTGCACAAGTCTTGAAAGGAGCCCAGCAGAATGAGAAGGAACACAATGCTGACGTTTCCTCCTCGGGTTCCGTCTTGAGGGAAGAAGTTCACACTTTTCCCCTCTCTATTAGTGGATATAATATGATGACTTTCACAAAAAGTTTTATTTTTTTATTTTTTACAAAGGTCAAATTATATTATCTAGATTGGGTATTATGGTTTTCTGGTGCGCTTACTTGTTTAACTTGTAGTCGTCTCTTTGAGTTCAATATGCCTTGACAGGTTTCAGGATGCCAACAGCGATGATCCTATCGAGTAAAATTTGAATAATTTCACATGGCACCTAGGTAGCGAGCGGCGTCGTGTGCTGTATAATACTGCCTGAAAAAATGCCCTAAAAAAGAGCGAGGTGGGGCGTTGCATGTGATTTTTCACATGTGCTGATCTTTGATGGGGGAAAAAAAAGAATCTCGCTCCCAAATATGCTCACCGGCATATTGCTCCCCGAATCTGATGTTTGAAACAGATTGGCACTTTTTCATATCTTGGGGTGAGAATTTTGAGAACACAACTAGAGCAGGGCACAACTTGTGATTTGAGTGGCTGTCACATCAGGAAGATTGGCTTTGAATTCGGGCTGCACCATATTAGAAAAACACGGATACGGTTGTTGAATATATCCATGTCGATATTATTGCGATATGTAACACGTACCTCAAGAAAGGACATTTTAGTTATTCATGAAAAAAAATACATGTTTTTTTCCCATGCGGCAAGCTCACTGTGTTCTTAGCTAATTAATTGTAAATACCTCCAGATAATAATAACTTTCAAGAGAAAATTTGCCAAATATTTTTCATTATATTTTCACATTTCAACATTCTACACCACAAACTTAACCAAAAACCGAGTCATACATTCCAATGACATTCATTTCTTACTATTTTACTTTAAAAGTTTCATTTACTTGCCCCGTCAGACAAGTAAAATTATCTCCCACGGACTGGGCCACTTTATGGGGCTACCACAAGTCAAAAGAAAACACCAACTTTGCAAAAAGTCCTGTGCGCATACACATTGTTATAAACAGCACTTACCTCTGTGCCAAGCAACATAAATCTTTTCTTATGTATCATTTATAAACATGGATGTCAATAGGAGACGCATGAATGGAAGACATATTGTTCTTCCCAAACGAGACAGGCTTGAAAAATGGCTTGCAAACACCAAGAGAGCAGAGCCCTGCCGATGGTGGGAATGAAAAAGGCTTCTGAATCTATGCTGCCCCCCAGTGGAGGCTGCTTTTGTGTATTGTGTTAGAACAATACATTTGGTAGTTCTTTATCTTTTAAATATTTTTACTGCTAATTGTGCACAACATACAAACTATTATATTTAGTCATTCGCCGTGTAAAATTAAATGGCAACTGTGGTGATATTGGCACTTAAGTATTCAGCCTGTAGCCTGTGGACGGCAGTCTTCGAAATCTCTGTGGGCCACGCCGCATCTGGCCTACATTCTCAAACAAGCCTTCCTTCGTACGCCTGAGCCAAGCGAATTTGTCCAACCACTGCGGCTCAAAACTGCTGGCTGGTCTTTTGAGGAAAACATCACTTTTTTTTTTTTCTTTTCCCCTGACCTTCCTCATATTGGCTTTGCGTCAGAGCAACATTATTCCATCTGAACTGAACACCCTCCCTCCCTTCATCGTGTCCTGTCCTGAACCCTCGCCTTCGCTGCTCCACTGCATTTGAGGCTTACTTTCAAACCCGATCTTATCAACATTGGGGAGAAAACATCATCTGAGGTGTCAGACTTGAATACAAAAGGTAGTTAGGTAGTTATTTGTCCATTTTCTCTCCATGCTGTTTCCTCTCTGTGCTGTTTACAAGGAGATCATTTGGACGCCATGTAAAGGACAGTGCCTCGAGTGTTACTCTCTGAGATATCCAAGTCCTTCATCTTGCCTCCCAGTAAACATCATTACCACATGCTGAAAGAAGACACATTCACATCACACACACGCACACACACGTGTGAGAGACACTTACAAGCTGTTCGTCCAAATCGGCACTTCCAGATTAGCAGTGATTATAAACAAGCGGAGAGGATTAATCCTGTGTGTTCTCCATCTACTTTTCCAGTCAGCGAGCCGGGCTAATTATCAAGTCGGAGATCGTTTGTGTAATCGGACATTTAGAAACACAAACATGTGCGCTGGGCTTCTTTTGTTTGTTCAATACGTCATCTGCTGCTTTTTTTGTCGTTCTCTGAATACTTTTTTTATATCTCAGGTTGAGGCCATCCTGGTCAACATCTTTGGTGGGATCGTCAACTGCGCGATTATTGCCAACGGTATCACCAAGGCCTGTCGAGAGCTGGAACTCAAGGTGCCTCTGGTGGTCAGGCTTGAAGGTAGGCAAACTTCTCCTAAGCACCGGGCCCATCACCACTCACGGTGCTGTGGCCAACAAAGATTCTTCTCCACCATATCTGCTGTGGTCAATTTTTAGACATTTTAAAAGAAAAATCTGACCTGCTGTCGGGAACATAGTGTAAAAAACCACCTAATGTACCTTTCTATCAGTGTTCAGAAACGAATAACACCGCACCTTCTCACCTTGATTTTGAAACTCCTCTTATGAGATTATTCATCTTCATTGCAGCCCGGTGTCCCTACACGAGCAGCAGTGCATTTCTCAAACGTGTCACATTGTGCCGTAGCCGTCATTAAGCTTGGCCAGAATAAGAGTCCAGAACAGCACTGATAAGATCACCTTTTCGACTTGCGCGCGCTCGAGAACCCGGTCGGCAATAGTCGCTCTCGGAAGCAAACCGAGAGATCGGGATATGAAAACCATTTCTCGATGGCGGCTGTGAATTAATTACTGCAGTGCAGTTTTCGCATGGCTGCTCCGTGTAATAAAATAAACACAACAGCTCGGGTTTTTGGGGCTTTCTTCACTTTTTAAACACACTGCTATGACTCCAAACACAATTACGAGGGTGTTAAGCTCTCCAGTGGCAAATGCAGTAAGTTGAGCCTGCAGCACACAACTCCCAAGCCCTATTATCTAAGATGACTCACCAAGTCCAGAAGGTCGCTGCCTGTGGAGGTCCCAGCCATGCTTGTTTGACTTGGGCCCTTATTCACACTATAGTCATTACATCTCCGTTTTCAGCCTTGTGGAGAAGATTGGTTTGGAATCAATCAGCTCAGCTTGCTAGGCTGGCTTGCTGCGGGGCGGTGGGCACAGGCCAGCACTCTTCAACGGGATCAGAATGGATTAACTGGCACACTTTTAATTGGGAAAGCTCTTTTAGAAAATGGCTTGGCTTGATCGCGTTGGCCCAAGAGTTGCGAAGGAGAAGAAGGGCTGAGTCGAGATGCATGAGGTGTTTATGTAGGACGCCGGCGTCTCACTGAACCTCCTTTGATCATTTATAAGTCTGAGAATTTACATATGCACACACACACGTGCTCCGGTAGATTTGACTTCGCCGCCCTCTTGGGCCAGCCGTGCTTTGAAGAAAAAAAAGAAACTTAAAATAGCCCTTAGGGCTCAGCAACAAAGGTAAAAGCTTAGCTGTGGTCCCGGCCTATTAATTTCCTCCTTTGTCCCTTAACTGCCTGTCAAACAACAAAAGAGCGTTCTCCTTCAAAAGTGATTTGGCGTCATTTGTCTTTTTTTAAGTTTTTTTTATTATATATTTTAAGTTAGAGGTCTTTTTTATGAGTTTAAATCGATTCCATCACGTCGGCTACTAGCGTTGTTTGATTCAGCACTTCAATCTACTCACATTGGTTTACACATTTAAAATAAACATTAATCCATGATATTGCCATTCTGCATAATATTTTAGTTATAAACTTCCTGGCTTGACAGTGTTTATGTCCTCAACAAAAGTCCAAACAATATTGGCCATGTTAATGACTGGCAGCACATCAAAAGGAAAACGAGGTATCACAAGTATCGAGGGTGCATTCTGATGAGCACATTTGATGTTTCACTCGCGGGATGCTAATAGGAGGAGCACATTTCAAATATTTTCGGATGCAAAGAGAAAACTTCTGCTGCTTGCCACTGATAATTAAGAGGATTAACAGTCTCAACAAGTATGACGACATCGGGTGATGAAAGTAAAGCTCACTAATAGTACAGCGATACGCTATCGGACAGATTCGAGTTTTTAATTTCCTATGAGAAAATTCATTTTAAATGATCAGCATCCGAAGGTCAACAAGCATCACGGATCAGACCGTTCAACCTTGATGGGTTCACCTTAAATCGAGTCTTTGAAACGCTTTTGTTTATAGTGACACAAAAATGAAATATCAGTAATCGTAGTTGTGACTGTCCTTGATTACTTTAATCATGTATTTTTTTATATTTCAATATTTTTATATTGTCCAAAGCCATTAGTCCTTCTGTCATGACATATCAATACTTTTCAAATAAGGCTACTGTTTGTTCGGAAGTCTTTTCAGTTCACTGAAATTTAATCTGGGGACAAAAGCTTTTCATATTCACGGCATTCAGCTGTGCCTTTAACTATTCGGGGGCAAAAACATTATTTGAATGAAAACAGATAATAACAAATTAGTTTCATTTACAGCAAGCGATGAAAGAGGAACATTTGCCAAAGCTTGGAACTAAACCCTCAACCTCAGTTCGTGCTCAAACATGTCCAGCACAGAATAAACTGAAACGTGCTCAACACTTTTAAATTACTGTTCAGTTCCAGCACCACTCCTCTTCGAGTAGACGTGATTTTCTCTTCATCACTTGAGAGTCTTTTGTAATTTCATCTTTTTAAAGCACAATGTGCCACACAATTAGGAGCTTCCATCTTTACACCATCTTTGGCACAGCCCCAAACCTTGTTATCCCATTGAAATACGCCGCCTCTAATTAACTCACGCATTCAAGTGACATTCTCGCAATTAAAATGCTAAATACAGCGCAGACGTGCCAGAAATCTCTTGTGAAGTTACAAGATGGTGTAGTGAAACCTCTCTGGCTGCATTTAAAGACCTTAAGTTGAGCGGGCTTGGAAACATTCGGTAGCTTGGAAAGTTCTAAAAAGTTAGGCAACCGAATACGTGGGTTCAGGAAAAACTTGAGATTCCAGTTTTGACTAGTCATGCGAGAATATGCAGACAATGAGAAAAGAGAGCTCATCCATTTTTTTCTGTCCTATGATTGTGCGGCCTGCCGCAAAAGGAGAGTCGGTCTCCAGCAGCACCTAGTGGCCACAGGTGAACACGCAGCCATCTATGAAGTCACACTCTCAGAAAGACTCCACACACGCTCAGCCAGTTCAATTCCGCTGCTGTCAGCCGTCCGAACTCAAACACACGTTCGCAAAAACGCCAAATAATCGTGTTCTCTGTTCGCACACAGATGCGGCAGTAACCAAACAGTGTCATACACAGTCCACACTTCATAAATATTTATGGGATGCGGGACGAGCAACGTCGTGTTGATTTACTTTATCTCACCACTGTAGGCACTCGCAGTAGACATTTGTCTATAATAAATGCAGTATGTCATGAATAATGGATTTGCCTGGGCCATATATGACGTACTTGTTTGTCTGTAGTTGTTGTGGCAAATTGGTTTTAATGAAAGATAATCTTCCTTGTGGTGATATTAAGGCAATCCCATAGAAATTCGTAAATCAATCTTTTGAATTCTAACTCGCATCTGCCGCTTTCCTATGTGGATGCAAAAATATTCATTGTCACCCCATCTTCCTGTTTTGTTTCCTCGAGGAAGGCCTCTTCCTGCTTTTATCCTAATTAATTACACTGTAGAATTGATTGTTTGCAGTGCACAGTGTTTGGAATTACTCATTATCTGGCTGGACAAAAGAGATGAAATATTAGGCGTTAAGTGGCACGGCTAATGCAATTCTTGACAAAAGCTCTATTGATCAGGCTGCCGGGGCCCCGCAAGTACTCACAAACAAAGACACACAACACACACACACACGACTTTGGTTACATCATGTGAAAGCGGACGTAGTGGATTTTATGTAAATATCTTGCAAAAGAGCGTCAATATGCAAAAAGGCTTTTTTTTTTTTTTTTTTTAGTGGGGGGGGGGGGGTCATTGTGCTACATGAAGGTCTCAGCGTGAGAGCATCAGAGCTGGTTTTGCTTTATTGAACCTTTGTGCTGTTTGGCCCCCTATCTCATTTGGCGATGCTCCACGGGCTTCCTGGCTGGCTCGCCATGTCCTTCCATCCACAGCGGCACCCCTCCGCCCCCGTGTTGTGACAGCCTTGTCAGCTTTGTGTTTCCTTTCATAGAGTGCTGAGCAGCGCTCAGAGGCAGCCGGTCGAGACTTGCTGGCTCATGTGTGCATGCGTGTGGATTCTATTTGTGTGTGTCGGCGTACGAGGGTCCAGGGCCACCATGTCAGCCAGCATCTGCTCTCCTCTGTTCATCTTGCAGCCAGCGGAGCACATGCAAACAAACAACTGCAGTGTTTGCAGACAAAGAAACTACACTTGACCCAGCTGTCATTTGCGCCGAGTCCTCCATTGTGTTTAGCGGCTGCCTCTGGAAGCCATTTTTCCTGTACAAAAAAATATGTTCTCGATGCCACTATTCTGAAGGCCTTGGGCAATTTTCATTGACATGGAAATTGATTTATTTTCTCGCTGTGCTTTTTAGGGACCAACGTGACCGAGGCCAAGAGGATCCTGAGCGAGAGCGGCCTGCCCATCACGGCCGCGGACAATCTGGACGACGCCGCCAAGAAAGCAGTGGCCGCCATCAAGAAGTAGAAGAGTGCCATTTATCTTCCGCAGCAACCTCCAGGTGGCCTTAGTATCCTCGTGCGTTCCGTTCCGGTCGCAGAGCTGACCTCAGGCCAGAAGGTCTTTAAATTTTTTTTTTTTTAAGTACAGCTGTCATTAGCACTACAGATCGTCAGCTATTGAGCCAATCGTTTTTCCTCCCTCATGTGCCGATGTTGCCTGTTAGCACCTCTCTGTTTGCTACTTTAAGTGTGGCTGAATATTTCGGTATCAACACACGGCGAAGATTACAACCACAGATTAGACCGAGCCCAAACACTTTTACCATTCCGTTTTTTGTGTTGCTCTCCTTTTGTCACGCTGTCACCCTTTTATAGGCATTTGATTAGATTTGTGCTTTTTATGAAGATGCATTGCCAAGCCTTGAATAATAAGTCACCTTATCTTTGAGAGGGCTCAGAGGTGGCCTATCGCACTGCCATAATTTCATGCCGCTTGACTTTAGCAAAGACAACGCTAACTGCCAACGCTAAATCATTCTTGATTCTTTTTGTTCCCATCATCTAATAATGCCTTATCTCTGTCGCTCACAACAAGTATATAAAACTCGAGTGCTGTGAATTTTTGTACGTCAGGTAATATTTGAGGATTTGTTCTTCACTTATTCAACAATGTTCTAAATCTGCGCCATGTTGTATGTGAACATACAAACAGCATATATATTTTTTTGAGAACAGTATATGGGTGGGAAAAAAAAATATTCAATGAAGTCTGTACTATTTTATTTGTGGCAGTTTGTCCATTTGGAACACAATTACAAATTCAATGTTTTATCAATTTTTAGTGGAAATAAAATCAAAATGGTTCCAGACACAATGCTCAGTTGCTAATTCAAGTTTGCATGAATATCTTCAACGGAGACACTCTCGTGCTTAATACGCAAAAGTGCAAAATAGCTGGACTTGATTTCACTCAAACCTCCTCTGAACAAACATCCAGTCTACATTTCGGTTAGACAATAATAGAAGTTTGAGCTTCTTCTTTTACTTTTGAGTGACACTCACAAGCTCCTAGCAACTCCCTCTTGCAATTTTCCAATCCAACTCCCAAGGCAGACTTGAGCAAAGTGAGTGCCCTTGGTGGACTTGATGGAGAGTTGACGGAGACTTCCTCCTGACAGCGGCGCTGACTCCATGATGGATTATCTGTCAGTTCAATCGAAGAGGAAACTGCTTTGAGTACTATCTGCATGGAAAATGCCAAATAAGTTGTTTTTGTGCACGCACCAGAGAGGAACCCTTAGCGTCACACTGAACTTTTGACTTTCTGCTCTCTGGAATAATTCAAGACCACTCCAGAAAGCTCCACCGCTACTTGCAGCCGCCATTTATTTCCCCTACACGTGACACACCAACAATCCACACGTGCAGGAAGGAAAGAGTCCTATTTTAGTGATCATTTCTTTCTCCCGTCTTATTTTCCGTCACCCCTGTAGAAGAGCCATCTGAAAACTCAAAATCGGAGAGGTGTGTAGGGCTCATTTGAGCTTCCCTCGTACTTGCCAGCCAAGCCGTAGAAATGGACTGAAGGGTTCAATAATTGCCTTATTTCATGCTCTTGGCTGCGTGTGTCAGAAAGCTCTCGGCTGATGGATTGGACGGAGGAATTTAAGGCTTGTTAAAGCAGCCTTCTCAGGACCTGATATTGTTTAATTCAGTGTCAAGCTGGAGGTCACAATGAAATGTGCACACTGATTTACTGAGCAAAATTAGTGCCGCTCCGTCATATAAATATAGATGAGGGGGGAAGAAGCTTTGGAGGTCAGCCTGAAGACTTCTGTCAAGCGGCCTTTTAAGCGCACTAAATACACTTTGTAGTCGGGGGGAGGGGGGAACTCGATCTCGATGGCCCTCGGAGCAAAGGGTGCTCATCTAATTAAGGTATTTATTATGCCAAGGCAGTTTTACTCCTTTTGGCGGCTCACTTTGTCTTGGCAATTGTTCGTGTTTCATCAACACGTTTTGCGGAGACTATTAAAGATGACGTCACGTGGATATAAATTGAAGAAATGGGGGTAATGTCGATACCGCGCTGCGTTGCGCTGGCCTTGGCGAGCGAATGGACAGAAAAATCCATTTCCGTCTTTCCAAAACTTGTCGGCCGATGACTCTGACTGGAGGACTTGGAATCGATTCAAATGACTTTGCCTGGAGAATTTGAGTGAGGTGCGGACAGGATTAAAGAGCTAATCATGATCATCAGCGCACCTCCGCAATCTTCATTTTTGCCGTGACAATCTCTTGTTTTCACCTTGTGTGCCGGCAGCGGCTGCCACGCTCTACTGATAGATTCAGAGTCAATATTCATTTTCTGTCTTGAGCACTCATTTTGTGCTCAGCCCGAAATGATCCTTTACTTCTTCTTGTCTTTCCACTTAGCCCGTCTGAGTCACTTCAGCAAGACATGTTTCGTACTCACAACAGAGAATCCTGACAAAACCTTTAGTTAAAAATAAAAAGTTCATCTTGTGATAAGATCACATGACTGGCAGTGGTGCAAGCTAATTTTTGACTCCTAATTTACTTTAAAAGCTTGTTTTGTTTTTGTGTACAGGGAAGGCCGCAGTTCTTAAAAGCTCGTTTAGTGCGACCTCTAAAATGCAAACAATTAAAAAGTGGCCCAGATGACACAATATGCTTTGAAATCACTCGCTAATTACGCTGCCAACTTACCGCTTGCTGTCACCTCACAATAAAAACCCAGGCGTGATGAGCCGAGACACTTTATTTATTTTTTATTGTTTTTATTTTTTTTTTTTAAATAGACGTGATGCCGTGCGTGAAGTATCATCGCAGCCGCGTTTGTGCGTACACACACACGATAAAGGTGACTTTGACGCTTAACGGCAATAACTAACATTCCCTCTACCGTCTCGTATTCAAGTGGAATAAATTAAAGCAGCTCTAAAATATTCTAGCTCTGATTGCAAATTACAAGGCAGCATGATGTAATCGGAAATACTTTTGTGACCGTGTCAATTTTGCGTTAACTGTGCATGCTGTAATATTTATATATTATATTCGTACCTTGATATAAAGTGTTGAGTGTTTAGTTCACTTGAATTTAAGTGATTAGAAAATATTTATTTCCATAGCTGAAAACCAGATGCTTGGTGTTGCTGTACGTCTGTGTGTGTGCGTTTTGTGTGTGTGTGTGTCGGGGGGGGGGGAGTGTATAATGTTTACAGGGCACACTCTCCTTCGATGAACACATTACCGACATCCAAAGGATATTTCAAACGCTTCCCCTTTGTAAAATTCTCCATTACGTGGGTCAATAGAGGGCAATGGGAGAAGAATAAATAGGCCCAACGCCTCCTTTGCCTCCACACACACACACACGCACACACATAAACTGACACTTGCTGTCAGCCCATTTGATTGCCTGTTAGCAAGTCTCCGCCACCACGACAAGTGCCCTTTTTCGCCAAGAAGCATTTTCCCCGCCATGTCAGATGCTGGGATATTAATGAATGCACAATGACAGTACTTAAGGGACCACGGCGCCTTTCTGCCTAGACAAATTTTCCCACAGGTCACTTTTGTATGACAGCAAAGAAAAGGAGATACGGAAACAAACAGGTGCGGGGTCAGAAACTCATCTCCTCTCCGAGATTAAAAACTCATCTTTCAAAGCAACGCCGCGTTATTGAGGCTGAATCTCAGAGTCCTCGCATGCAAATTGAGGTGGGACGAGGCGGCGCCGGAGACGGGACCACGCCGTGCGGCTCTGCCTCCAATTACCTCTGTGAGGATTACTGAGAGAGAAAAGGGCCAAAGGCTGCATTTGCATCTAAAACACTCCTCGGGACTTTTGGGGACGGAAAGGTCGCCCGTGTACACACTCTCGAGTTTGCTCGCCGATAACGTTTACGTTGTAAATTGTACTTGAACGTCATGACAGGATGCGTTTTGCTCTCCTTTAAAAAATACTTTGTCGACGGCGGAGGAATGACAAGTTTGCCGTGCGCCGCTGAGCTTAAATACTCGTGTACGTCTCCTTGAAAAGGAAATTTACACTCGCGTCGGCATTTGATGTGACCAAATAAAAGGGGGTGAAAGTGGGATGAATTCACACCTCATTAAAAGCGCCGCTTCTGATGCCTTTTTAATGAAATGCACCCCAGCAGAGCAAAGCCAGACGGCATAAAATGAGAGCGATTTTATCTGCTGTTTTTCCTCATTAACCTTAAATTATGCAAACCAGTAGAGTTCACATTCGAGTTTGCGGGGAGCTTCGGCTCGCTGCTCCTTTCACCAGCCCTCCATTTCTCCTTCCATCATCATGCTAAGTACCAACTGTTAGCGTTATTTGGCACGCTGAAAAAAATGTGAGGTGGTAGGAACGAAAACGACGAATTGTGACGGAGCGGGGAAAAGACAAAATGGTGGTGGTGTGTTATGGTAGTTTTTATTTTATTTTAACATTGCTGGGAGATACTAACTTACGCTATGAGGTCTTGCATAGCCGTTTTAAACTTAATTACGTTTCCTGAGAGTCATCCATCTTTTTTTTTTTGTTGTTGTCAAATAGCAAAGCAGTGGGAGATGCCTTCAAAGTATCTTTCAAACCTCATAAATCAAATCGTCGGGCGTCATTTCTCAAGTGTCTTCTGCCTGCGAGAGCTTTTGTTCTCGTGTATTAAACTTGATGTTTAGTTGGATGACAAATTTCAGAAACAGGAGTCTCTCTATCATAATCCTTTTGCATATTTAAAAAGAAAAATTTGATTGATCAGTATTTTGCACCCTCTGCACCATTTTGCTGTGACTTCCTCCATTTTAACATTTTTTGTTTTCAAATACTTTTTAATGTATTTTTCAAATATGTTAATAAACCACACGCAGGCAAGTTGATTTCACCGAGAGCTGCTGATTATTGTGTTCCGTTGTCAACTTATTAATTGCTTTCCAATTATTTAAACACCTATGCTACATTAGGTGGCTAATTTCCCGAGTGAACTGCAGCAGATGGACGCAACGGTAGCGGAAACGAACGTTCTGTACCTCAGCATATTAGAAGACTGCAGCGACTCTCATTCAGCGTTAGAGTGGGGACCCTTAGCAAGGGTACACAAATACATTGATGACCCATATAACTGTTAACACGCTCTTATTTCTGATATGTTGTAGTTAAATGATGGATATTCAATTAGCGGTGAAGGCCAGTCTTCCGTAAAGTGCTGCTTGATTATGTTTTGTGCATTCGTAAGTGTGTGTGCTTGTGCACGCCAAGCTTGATAGCAAATAGGCGCCAAATGATTCAGACACATTTAAAAGCCTAATGGGAACTATCTCCCCTAATTAAGATGTATGAATAATTCAACTGGTGGCACGCTCATTAGCATTTCCATCATTCCTCCACGACCATGACGGCGCACACGTTAGCTTGTTATGGCCCGAACATGGATAGCTGCATGTCAATGTACCAGATGCCTCGGCACTGTCATTTGTTTGGAAAACGGGCTCTTGGAGCTTTTTTTAATTTTTTTATTTGGGGTGTACGTCCGCAAAGCTCTTTATGATATGGATCGCACTGCTTTGAAGACTTGATTTAAGCGTGGATAGGCCCCATCGTTATTGCCTCCCTTTCATAGCGACACTTTAATGTTAGTAAAAGGAATAAATTGTTAAGATGGAAATGAATTCTGGATAAATTGGAGCGCTCCTCTCTACACTGGCTCATAATTACGCTAACATAACATTTATTATTCTACTTGCAAGGTGTTTAGCGCTGGATGGAAGTAGCTCATTTAATGTATACGCTTTGAAAGCGGCTTAATTGCAGCTACTTGTTAAAATGACATATATTAGTGGTGACACGGATAGTATGAAAATGGCTTCGTGACTGTTTCCAAATGGCAACATATTTGTCTAATGCCAACACACACACACACATAAATGGCTAAAGAAGAAAAAAGCCCCCCTGTGGGTCTCAGACTGTGTGAGTGGATGCAGCCCGGGGGAGACAGACTGAGGTTTGGTGGCGTCTTTGTGCCGGGGTTAACCTTGGCTGCGAGCTAAACACACAGCGAATGCTCTGAGGGGACCTTCAGCCATCAGCTGCAGCTTTTCATATACTGCTCCACTCCTGCGGGAGAGCTGCCACAAACACAACTATTGATCCACTGTCATACTCTCACACACTCCTCCCTTCAGATTTGCTCTCTGACTGGCTTCAGCGTGTGTGTGTGTGTTGTGTATGCGTGCGTGCGTGTGTGTCAGGTTAAAAAATATCCTCTAAAGTGGTCACAAATCCCATGATGTGGTGTGTGGAGGATCAATGTGTTATTGGTGCCCTTAGTATCCAGTGGACTTTGGCTTTTGCATTATATTTCTGTTGATTCTATGTGAGTCTATTCATAGCTTGGTCTGTCATGAGGACGATGCATTAAGAGAATATCTATGGTTGGCCTTTTTTTTTTTTTTTTTTTATGTCACCCTAACTGACCTCATGGGATGAATAAGTTAAGAGATGTAGAATGACACTGTCAAACGTTATGGAGTTTTGTTTCATTGTCAAGAAATTCAAATTTTCTATACCACTTGTCGTCATAAGGTCGCGGTTGACTTTGGACGGGCAACTGAAGACTTTTGATTACAAGTGAATGTGGATGGCCGGCATGATCTGTATTTGAGCTTTTTGTTTTGGTGACGTTAGTTTTGTTTTGTGTGATGTCTTGTTTTCTTGTGGTTTGTGTGTTTGTCGTGTGTTACCACCTGTACTTGTCGGCATGTCCCTTGTGTATACCAATCAGCTCCTTCGGCCACTTGGGTCTTGTCCAAATGTTCCTCGTTGCCTCGACAGTTTTCTTGTATTTAATGACCTGTTGTTTTGTTGGTTCATTGTTTGTTGCCATTTTTTTTTTCTTCCTGTGACAATATTTCAATATTTGTGACATGTCCCCAAGTATTGAAGATGCAGAAATACATATGTTGTGTGAAAAAGGGTTAAACAGTAGATAGGGAAGAGGATACCAGAAAAACTACTATGGCTTCGTGGGCTAAATAAATTTCCACATCATCAATATCATCCATACTTCCCAGTTTTGAGCTCGGAGGTAATCCCAAAGTGTTGGATTTTAAAAAGGGGCTTCTTCTTTGCAGTCTCATGAGAGGGAACGAAGGACAGCTTAATCCCTGAAGTGAGGTTCATATCTGTCCCAGCCCCGTTGGGGCGTATGCACACCAGATGTCAGCTTGGACAAAAAGGTGCATTAATCATTTTTTTGTCCGATGAGCCTGGATGTGTCTGTAATACACGAGGCAGGCTTTGGGGGGTTGAATGAGAGACGTGGACAATGCAGCTCTGACACAAGGAGGGATGTAGTCCTGTGAGGTCCGACTGTCAGAAAGGAAGTAAAAATAGAAGAGGATACTATACGGTTACACGCCATGTGTATCTTTTATCCTGTCTGAGTGGGGGCCTCTCAGGCTGGTGGAATCGGTGACATTGGGCGCCTGACGTGTGAGCGGGTTGAGCTCATTTTTCTCAATGTCAGCCCCCGTCCCCTCTGATGGATCCTGGGGCCGGAGAACCGAGGAGGATCGGTCCGAGTGATTGATGACTGCGGCAATACTTGTTAACTTTGCTGTGATTTCCCCCGACCGGCCTTACATGACAGCCCTTCCGCTGTCAGGTGGACATCTGAATTTGGCTCCGCTGCCACTGGCAAAAAGCTCTTTTGTGCCAAAACGGAGGGAAATCACTACAAAATGGATTTTGAGTATTTTATTTTTGAGTGTCGTGCTGTATTCCAACCAAGCAGCTAGGTTGTTATAGTTAAGAAAAACAAAATCAAAGCAGACAAACGTTAAAGCAAAACGATAATTGAAAAATCCAACACTATTATATAAAATGGCAATTATGCTAATGGTTTTCCACAACTTAAAAAAAAGAAAAGAAACAGGCCTCCATCTATTTAAAACGATGTTCACCTTGACGCAGCTGCAGGAGAGGCATCGACTCCTCAATTAGCACCTTGTCCAAAACTCCACATGTTCAATTTCCTCTCTCACAACAGGCCTGACGTGTAAACACTTTGATTGTACTTCTTTCTCAGACTTCATGCTGCTGAGGTGTTTTACCCACAGCAGGTTGTTTACAGTGGAATGCTCTTCTAGCCAAACCTCACAATGAAATTAGGATCGTCACACTGTGACTCTCTGATGAATCATCAAGTTTGCGGAGTCATGCTTCTCAGCACCGGTCGTGACCATCTGGACCTGTGAAAAGCTCCCTCCATGTTTTGTGCTCTTTGCAGACATGCCCCGCCCTCTTTTTGCCTCATGGCCACTTGTCAGGTAAGCAAAGCTGCACCTGTCCACCTGCTCGCCTGGGAGGAGGAATAAACGTCTGCTTAGTTGGGGAGAGCGTAATTGGCCGCATATGTCCTTGCCAAGCAAATAGTTATAGCTGTATAAATGCAGAAAAATACATATTGGGTAACATTCGACTTTTAAAAAAAATATATATAATAATTAGAATTAGAAAGACTATATTTTCAAACTAATTCATTTACAATTTGAAAACAAAAGTATAACTGTTATACATTTTAAAAAAATGTGTGCTGTTTTCTATTGTACTTGATTTTTAATTTCTAATTTCTTGCAAGCTCAATTTGACTGAGGATCAATTAAATTGTTTCAGTTTATTTCTCATATGCAGAGCTTTGAAATGCAAACATACAGTTGGACCAAATTGAGACGGAAAGAGACAAAAAGCGAGGGGGTGCAGGCATTCAACTAGCCTAGTTTTCCTTGTGTCTTGCCCATCAGAGCCCAATCAAATATTCTATTACTGTACATTATTCTCCAATTTCTGCTCCCATCAGCTTCAGGACCCAGGGGCCATGCGAGCACTGTCTGTGGAGGAAATGTTTCCTCTGCAGCCATCTGTGGTGATGGGAGGACATATTGGAAATCAAAGCGGCAACAGGAGGAGGGCGCAGAGTGCAGCTCCCTCGGCTCCGGACGGGCTCCTCTTTGACCACGAATCGCTATGCGGAAGAAGAGGGCAGCCGTGTCTTGCTGGTTAAGAAGGCGGCCTGGCTCCAGTCTGCCTCTTGGGACCTTCTGGTGAGCACTCGAATGCAAAAACCTTAAAATTGCTCTTGGGGTGTGCAAGACAGTGATGTGTTAATGTGATTTACAAATTGCATATGTGAAGTATGAAATTCATGACGATGATAACCATTTTATATCAGAAAAATTTTAATTCCGATCAAAACCAAATTAGCTTTTGGATGTCTCTATTAAAAAGCCACATCAATCATTTAAGTAAAAGAAAGTTTAAAAATCTGCTAAAATCAGATTAGAAATTGGACCAGGACACAGAATATTACTTTAATCTCTTGTGGGAATTGGATTTATTAAATCTGTCTGCTCTCTACCAGGGCGTTAAAAAAAGTTAAAATAAAATCTCCCCCAAAATCCTTCAAGGGACATTTCCCCAAGCCTCCTCTCATATCTGTGTAATACAGATGGGCTGTGTCGTGGTGCCAGCATAGATACGCACTTGCTGAGATTAAGAATGAATCAAGAGGGCTAGAATAAGAAATGTGGAGTTCTATCACAACCATATTTTGCTCTTAATGTCTTACAAGAAAACACCACTCCAAAAATGTTGACTTGATTAAGCTGCTCTTTTCAATTATTTTTATTCTGAAAACGTGAGTTAACCAGGAAAGCTCCATGAATTGGATTAAAATGCATCTTATGCACTTTAGAAGAAGCGTGAGATGAAGCAGCTTTTCTCACCTCTGGATTGAAACCTTCTCAAGTGTAAAAGTGACGGTCACGTGACCTCCTCATGGTTTCATAAGTCTGAACAATGTCACTTTTCTTGTTGTATATAATACTTTGAAATAAAAACAAAAGTGGCAGAATAGAAATAAATTACCCATTCCATTAAGATCAATGAAGAGCCAAAAAATGCACACACGCTCGCACACACCTCCCAGCTGGAAACTCAGGGTGACACACCAAGTAGCGTGACAGGACAGCAGGGGCCCTGCAGTGAGGGGTCAGTAGGACAGCAAAGGTTAGTGAGCGGAAAGGGGGTGGGGGGTATTGTGCATCTCCTGTGGCCACTAATGGTGGCCAGGCCTGAAGATCATGCCAAGGGCACTATGGGCGGCTGTATCCAGCCAACGTTTCCGCATGTGTGTATTTAGCTCACGGACCATTTAACGATAGCAAAAGTATCCACTTTGTGTGCACGCTTATACGTGTGTGTGTGTGTATGACTCACCTGTGACCGAACGTGTTTGCTTGGAGGCAGCTCTTTGTCTTTGTGCTGACAGTATGAATATGATCAAACGCTTTGCACCTCCACTTTGTCTCCACTGAGGCTGAGAGCTTCAGCAGCGATAAGTCGCACACGCATGACATGCTGGAGCATCGCTCTGTTAACACACACACACATCTTGGCTGGCGGATTCTTTTCAAAAATGTTCTAGATAAAGTTAAATGTGAGAAAACAGGGTCAGTGTGTCTTTGGGCGAAGGTGGTGGAATGTGATTTTGGTGGATTTGATGAATGAGGGGAGCTGCTTCAATTGGCTGGGAATTAAGTCGGCTGTGTTCACTCCCACAACGGCGCAAACACAGTTATTAAAATACTAAAAGAAACATTGGTTGGAAAGGATTTCAGTTGACGGTCTTATTTTTTTGCATTTTTGTTTCGTGAAAATTTCCTAATTTCCCTAAATTGGGAACCACCAAGCTTGATAACTCCAGCACCAGCCTGATCTATGTGGTAGCAGGAAGATGAAGGCAGGCGGCCGACTGCAGTGTTTGTCCTCCTCCCCTCATGATATCATATTTCTCAGGCTGTTTATGCTATTATGCCGACAACTGTGGACTGAAATATGGACTTTGGCTTGAGTCCCAGGAGGGCATGTGCTGTTGGAGTGATTTGCAAAGCATATAAGCAGCCTGTAGCTTGTTGGGCTCGATAGACGAGGAACATATGTACTTGTCAGGGCTCTTGTAATCTAACGTATGGGCTGCTAGGAAGAATGGAGCTGCTTCTCTCGGTGGATATATATATATATATATATATATATATATATATATATATATATATATATATATATATATATAAATTTTGGGTTTCTTTTAGATTTATTTAAAGTGGAGGAAATCTCCTTAATGAAAATCTCCGTACTGGATCTGTCTTTGACCCTCACCACAAAGTGGAAGTTACAGGCTTTGACTTCCTGGAAATTCTCCCATCAGTGCAATGCATCGATTTCATTAGTATCACCTCCTCCTCGATCAATGACTCCCCAGGCTGGATTTTGCAACATGGACATGCTTTTAATAGGCTGTTTGTCTCAATCGTGAATGAATTATACTCGTTATACGAGACGAGGGGATGCGCCGGAGGAGACGATAGTGCAGCTTTTGATTATGGAAATAATAATGAGGGAAATCCTGTCCACCTGTAAAAAGTCTGAATATGACATTTGGCACCGACTGGCTCCAGTGATGATTTTTCTGACCTTGATCTGCCCTTCGTCGCCAGTAGCTGCAACATAATCACAAAGCTACAGTACATCGTGTCTCCGATTCTTCCTTTATCTTTCGACTTCCTGTCACTGCCCCATTCACCTTCTGGCACTGCTGGCATGAGCACTGAACCCCCCCCCTCCTTTCTCCCAAACTCCTGCAAATTCATTAATATGATTTCCATAAAGTGAGCGTTCTCTGGTGCGCCAAGGAGGCCGCTCTAAAATAAGCAGTGTTGGTGACAGAGCCAATGCGTTATGTGTGGCAAAGGCCCGGGGGGGCTGCTGGGTGGGGAACGCGCGAGGTCCCCGGGGGGGCTGCTGACCTGGAAATGACACAGAGTGAGGGAAGAGCCCCCGTAGCCCTGAATCACTCATCTCATCTGCAGGGGAGAGGAGGAAGGACAAAGACGCAATGCCCCGCCGCGGGCCACAAACACGCCGCACACTCAACCTCACTCGAATAGAACATTTAGTGGGTGATTTTTAAATACTGTATAGCTTTAGAAGGGATTACGCAAGGATGATATGGGATGAATGCGGTTTCGGGACCTCCAGGGCCGCTTTAGTTCTTTTATTCTTCGCTACTGCTATTGTCCAATGACAGAATTATAACACTACGTTGTGCCATTTTTACTGTGGTCGCACGGTGTGTTGTATTCTGCATGTAACAGATTAAACATTATTGAAATGTTTTTATTTATTTATTTTAAACGGAGTGCTGGAGTTTTGAACTGACACTAGACAGTTGATAGTTATCCGAACGACATCGTGTTGAAAAATTGAGTCGCTAAACTCGCCAGAAGTCATTTCTGCTTTGTAAAAATATCGATGTGGTAGTGTGGAAAATTTAAACAGTAGACTGGTTCCAAAAAGTTCCGGTATCGGTCGTCCTCATTTGGGTCAGTGGCGTGATAGTTTATTTCAGTTGACTTTTGCTCTTTATTAAATAAATCTAAGCGTTAGAATACGTAATTGCCGAAGTTTAAGGATAGTGATATCTCGCAAAAGTTTTATACATTTATGAGAACTGTTCTGTCAAATAAAATTTAGTTTTCTTCATCTGTGATTGGTGCTTGCATTGATTATTTTTTTAAGAATTATTTATTTCAGATGTCCCAGATGCATATTGAAGTTGCAACTGAAATTATTTCCTGGAACCCCGTTTCATTTCTAGCTAGCCGTAATAATTCCCATGAATCGTTTATTTCAATTCATGGGGAAATTTAAACAGTTTCCAAGAATATCGCAAAGACAAATGTCCAAAAAATCATGAACCCTTTGACGGAAAATTCAAATATCCTCCAAAGTAAATCCTTGCTTGATGTTGAGTTTGTGTCAACCATTCGCGAGCTGTGAAATCATCCCTATGGATTTCCTCCTAGCAACAGAAATACCAAAACGTCACAATTTAAACACCATACAAATGTTTAGGCAAAGTGTGACCGCAGGGGTCCTTTCAGCAAAACCAGGAACACCCGATGGGAAAATTACCTTGAAACATCCACATAACGCCGCCCTCCCATGCTCCATCCTAGTTACCGCCATGCGAGCCATGCAAATCTGATTGGCCGTTTACGCCGGGGATTTCATAACCACCCAGCACTATTAATTACTCCTGCAAGATTGGTGTTCTATTTAATATGCAAAAGGCGTCGAGGCCATTACCAGCCTTGTGTTTCAGCTCCAGCCCTGCGTGTCAACGGTAATCAAATCTAAACGTTGACAACAACACATTCCCTAATCAATATGGCATGGGAGGGATTCTTTTGATGGTGCAATTTTAATCTGTCTCCTCTCGTGTGTGTCTTAATCTGTGTCAATATCCTGTTAGTGTCCCTCCCGAGCAACTCTATTAATTTTTTTTCATACGCTCATTGGCTTTTCTTTATTCCAAGCCTGTCTTTTGTTTGCCAACACATTAGATGAAGTGGAGTCAAATCCAATTACCACACAAGGTTGTCGTTGTTTGGTGACGCCAAGTATCTTCTACCTTTTAGGGAAACAATGTTGTGTTGTGGCAGTTTAGCTCACAACGGAAGTAGGACTAGATGCAACACCTCAAGTGTGATCCAGAGAGGATGGAGTGCGAGGTGAAGTGAGAGATAGCGGGAAGGGACCATCGACAGGATGAAAAGCGGGCCTTTGCTTCATCAGTGGAGCAACGCTGACCTCTTCTGGTAACTCTACATCATTCTTTTTTACTTCTGCTGCCCTGAGACTTCCTCTCACTGCCCAGTGGCTTTTAAAATGGCTTTCTTAAATCATTTGCCTGTGAGTGAGGGGGAATATAAATCAAACCAGAATCAGGACCAGAAATAATGAGGAGGAAAAAAAGAAACACCAAGTGCAGTGCCAATTACTGGCTATGGTCCTCCATTGCTCTTGTAAAAATGTAATCAATCACTTGCTCCTACATGGACCACCCACAATGTGGTCCACAGTTTAACGCCCCACAGCCGAAGGTCGCCAAAGAGGAGGTCATGGCGTTCTTAATGAAGTAGCTTCAGAGCACAACTTGGAGATGGGGAGAGAGGTGACAGCGGGATTTTACTCATCCATATCCATAAAGACATTTGTCTTTCATTTCACGACCCCCCTGGAGGAACTCCATTCTCCTCGAAAAGCTTTCAGGCAGGCGCTGGGGATGCCACCTCACGCTAAGAACTGTGCCCCAGGGATCCCGGCAGGCCGAGGCGTGCTTATTAATGTCTCCCGGTGGGCAGCACACACAACAAAAGCAAGTGTAGATGCTGCCAAAGAAGTCTGGGCATACAGGCGCATGGAAATCACACATGCATGACAATCGCTGGCAGAAATGTGAATGTTTACCTGCAAACAGAAGAAGCCATGGAAATGACTTGTGGAGATTGGCTGAGGTTTAAATATGGTGACTCAAGCTTTTCAATTACGGACCCCAATGCACGGAGGACTCGACGTTGCTTAAATTCATTGTAAATAACGCTCTGCAGATTTGCTGTTGTTATGGAAAAATATTCAAATCACAATTCAAGTTTGGCTCACAGCAGCTGGAATAAAAAACAGCGGGAGGCCCAAATGGAAGTTGGTGCTAATGAATTTTTGAGAAGATGCGGGGCAAACGCTACAACACTTTTAACAGTTGCATTGACCCCGCAATGAATTAACAGTACCGGGCTGGATTGGCGTGGCCGTCAGATGCCCAATGGGCCGGCGTCTTTGGGGGCCGTTGAATTATTACTCTGGTGCTTGTGCGTTACTTCAGAAAATTAATTTTTTCCCACTCCTTAAATAGTTTTCCATAGTTTCAGTGTACAGTACATACAATTGTGATTAATTGAATAGTTTGCCAACAACGATTGGCCAAAAGGCAAACAATGATTCCCAGTTCAATTCGGTGACCCACAATTTGTTCTACTAAATGCAATCAAAAATGATTACAAATCCAAACAGCTATTCCATGTGTGTTTGGGTGTGTTTATATCCCAGCGCCATCCTCTACCGTGGCTAAATGATGTTCTGGCATGCTTGACGTAGCATTGCAGTCATTTGTAGTGCCGGCGTGAGTTAATGGCCTTGGCGCCCCCTGTACACGGTTAAGCCACACACCCAGCTGGCTTAATGGTGCACACGGACTGGACAGAACAGATGCCACTCACTTCGGCTGGCCAAAGTCACCCAGCAATCAGCTGTCTAAGCACCTCGAGATCGCAACAAGGAGAGGGATGAACGCTCCGCTGGGTGAGATCGGAGAGTGTAAGGGTGTCGTCACCGTGGCCACCTTTTGCTGTGATTGCCCTTTTTCTGCTCTTCCCAAGTCAATCATCTTTCCAGCCTCCTGCCCGCTAACTGGGAAACACTGTTTTGTGCACACGTGTGTGTGTGTGAGATGCAGGATGATGCACTCCATGACATATTGAGGTAATAAAAAGCCACTCCGTAGGGACGGCCGTGGCTCAACTAATTAAACACCTCCGATGCGACCTTATTGCCGTAGAGTCAGCTGCACGGCCCCTGCACCGAATTTTGCATCTTTTTTGTCTGCCTGAATCACAGAAATGAGAGAGGGGGAGAATATGGTAAAAAGGAGACGTAGCAAGGTCATTGTTTTAGAAACCCAATTATACCGGTGTGTGTGTGGTGGTGGGGAAGGGGGCATTTTCTAGCATGCAATGGAAGTATTAAAATGCACAACACTGTGTCAAACAGTCAGCATGACAATCAGAGAACAAAATAATCTTGATCCGCTCATTTAAAAAATAGGCGGTCGTTTTTCAATAGACTAAAATGGTGGGGGAAAAAAAAGTGTGTGTGTGTGTGTGCGTGTGTCAGGCTTGCCAAAAGCACGGGTACACTGATTTGGTCTGCAATGCCGTGAGGGTCGACAGGATGCACAAGTCAGCACCTGTCCCTCTCATTTGTCTCACCATCCATATGTCGACCATTAAAATGAGACACACGGACACTCATGTGGCACACCAACCGACCCTCGCCACATCTGTTGACAAAAACTTTAAAAGGCCAAGTGTGGGGACAGTGAAGAGAGAGAAGGAGCTTCATTTACATGCACTGAAAGCTCACTTGTCTAGTTTCCACGGGAACCGCTTAGTCACGTAATAGGAGCCGATCCATGGAAAGAAGTTGCAGTAAAATATGTGCAGGAAATGTTCAGCAGAAAATAATGAATACACACACCACTGCAGTATATGTGTGTGTGTACACACACACATATATATATATATATATATATATATATACATATATATATATATATATAGTATTTGCATTTGTGATCATAAGGACAGAAAAATCTTTTAATATTGAAAGATGACATTTATTTCCGATCTTAATCATCAACATTCGTTCATGTCGCTGAGATGAAAACCAAACAAATGTGCACTGACAGCATACTAATTGAATTTGTGATTTTTTTATTGCAACGAAAGTCTTCCAATTAAAAAACATCAGGTATGTCAAAATGTAATTGAAAGTCATCCGTCACTTTGGTTTTGATCCCACAAGAGTGGCCGAGAAGAAAACGCAAGCTCAATCATGATTATGATGGCTGTCTAAAACTTATTTCTGGTAAAGGATACGAGAAACTTTGCTTTTGAGACTTCAAATTAAAGATTGAAAATCATATTCTTTCGGTTGGCAGGAGAGCTGAGAGGGCAATAGCTAAAGTTAACAAATATAATAAATAAATAAATACAAGACAAAGGAGAGAGTTCAGCGAATGAACAGGCCCGAGGCGGCAAACCTACTGAGCCAGTGCCTCACCTTACTTGGGGACACTTGGAGTCAGGAAGTAAATGATGAGAGGGGGCATAATATCGTAGTGCCCCTATGGGAGCCGGGAGGTGTGCGGTGGCCCAGATTGCTGCAAAAATCTGACCCCGGCGCGGCGGGAGTGATGCTCCGTGAATTAGCATGTCAACGGCCCGATGCCCTGTCATGGCAGACCCCACGCATACGCATAATAAACGCACTCCATCACCTCACCTCTCTCGGCCCGGCCACGCCGCCCAAAGATAGCATATTAATTATAGATGTATGTTAAATGACTTTCATTACCTCCACTGCTCAGTGAGTGGGACAGTGACAGGGATGATGGATGGAAAAAGGTTTGCTACGCCTCCCTCAAGTAGTAAGCGTTCTTGCTTACGTCGCCAAATTCTTCTCAAAACCTTTTGTTCTTCATTGGGCGTCAAATATTACCAGCAGATGTTCTGGCTTTTCCATCATTGAAAACGTGCCATTAAGAATTTGATCATAATTGCCTCATCATATTTTTATTTATCTTCTCAGTTAGCTTGTACCTGAGTAAAATACTGGTTTGCAATCATAGGCGGAGCTAGATGTTGGAGCGTGGGCCTCCTACACCCACCACCCTCCCGAAATATGCTTCAACCACTCCCTCGTATTTTTAATGACAATGCTAATGTGTTATTTCAGGTGTGTATCAAACCTTCTCATGAATCAGTACTGAATTAGATGGTCTGTTTCAAAAAGGTTGGTGACCCTAGATGGAAAATGGACCAGAGACTATGCTGATTAAGGAGAGCAAGTTGAATCAACACAACAGAATGTATGATTCGGAGTTTCTCAACCTTTATTGAACCAGAGCAGTGAGAAAAAAAAAAAAAGCAAACAAAAGTATCAAATCTTGACTTCGGGCCCAAAGGCCACAGTGTGTGCACACATGTCACTGTGAGCCTGTTTCACTGTGGTTTGATTTCATCCCAGCCAGGGAAAGCGTTACATTGGCGCGTCTCATGCTTGCTCAACAGCGGAGCGCTATCTAATCTCTGTTGCTCTCCAAATCCCATTCAATTTCTTCTCCTGATAGATGCCGGCGCTCTTTGAGCCCCCGCGGGAGCACATTCTTTCTCGGCTGCTCGTCTCAGACCGGCCACTCGTGTAAGACCGCTCCCGAGTCATCGGCTCAGCCGGCGATTGTAAACAAGGCGGATTTGATTCTTACAGATGCAAAGGTCGGGAGAAAGATGGGTGGGTCATCAACATCTAGACGCGCTCTCTCATCTTATATCTCGCTCCATCCGTGCGGTACAAGTTGTCATAATTGTTTGGCTTGTTAATTTAAGTGATTGCAGACACGTTTTGTATTCAGTAGAGTCAAATTCATTTAGACCAGTGGTTCTTCACCTTGTTAGAGGTTTTGTATGCAGATTCACTGAACCCCTCGTTAGTGAAACTTTTTTTTTTTTAAATTCAAGACATAGATGTTTTTTACTGGTGCACAAAATGAGCCGTGGATGAACATCACCTTTTTCAAAGAACAAAATCAACACAATGCATAAACTCACAACAAATTGCATACTTACACGATAAATCAGGTTTGTTCGGACCTCCTCAGTGGAGGCTCTGTCGAACCCCTGAGACCGACTCACCGAACCCCTAGGGTTCGATCGAACCCAGGTTAAGAACCATTGATTTAGACGTACGGAAGAAGTAATTCACAGTCTGGTCACTAACAGAAAGCAAAAGAACCGTTTTACACAATAACAGTATCGAACACTTAAAAGATTCAAGTTTGGTTGACAAACACAGTCTCAAAAGTCAAGCAGGAGGACTCATCAGTGCAATGTTGTCAGGAAATGGCACAGAGGAACGTATATGGCCTAGTGATGTAAGGAAAAATACGCTGGCTCATATGTTTAGAAAATATGTAAACTTCAAATGTAAGGCTTGGGGTATCAGTTGTACTTTTGAACAGTAGAAAGGAGGGGCATGTACTGTAGGTGAAAGGTAACAAGATAATAAAACCTTGGAGCCGTTTTGAGTTATTCAACGTAAGCAGACACTTTGGTCCTGGGAAAGATAAAAGTAAAAAAAAAAATCTGAGCTTATCTCTGCAAGAATGAAGTATTCCATTTTAATGGAATGTCTTCTAAATAGAATTCATAGTCCCACAGTTTTTTTTTATACTGCCACATTGGATTTCATTAAACATTAAAAAATAGGGTAATGTAAACATCATTTGAACCATATTTTAGCCAACTACAATAGACAAACTCTTGTTAAAAGTGTCAACTTTTAACTTGGATGCTCGCTAGGTCTTTACACTCAACCACGTCAGACTCCTTTGGACAAAAGGTGGGAGTGAGCGCGCTCGCCATCTCGGCCTGGTCTTGGCCTACTGTGTGATTTGCGTTTGGCTGTCGACGCCTCTCTTTTTCCAGCATACGATAGTTGTAAATATTCATGACGAAAAGGAAGATCCCGCCGGTAACAATCACTCCGCCGCACAAGAAGAAGAGGTACTTGTAGTCTTTAAATGTATCCACCAGTAAACCTGTGAGGAAAGCAGACAAGATAGTGAGAGGTGAAAGGCTAAACTGCTCGGGCACACCATTATGATGAAAACATTTTTGAAGAAACACACGAGCAGCACAACACTACCTGAATGAATTCATAAAGGTGCGCTAGAAACAAAGAAAGCTTTAAATTGAGAGGGGGCCATGGCCCACCCTGTATCTCCAAAAAGGCAATTTTGATAGCTTCTACCAAAACAAATCAGAAGAAAGGCCCTTCTCATCGAAAAAAAAGGACAAATGTGCCTTTGGAATCATTTGACGCTTCCAACTTCAGATGCGGATCAACTGGCAGATGACTATCGGTCTCGCGTTCAGTGTGTGTATGTGCATTGAATCAAAGTAGTAAAAAAAAAGATGATGCATAAAGTGAACCATCTTTAAACTTTGAGCAGATTGTCTATTTGTGCAAAGTGGAGAACTTTTCACCGTGACGGCTAGATTTGCGTCATCAGATTGATAGCTGTCATATGGTGAATGCACACAAGTGACCGCCATGCCCATTAAAAGGGGCTTCGTTTGGCAAAGTCTTAATGGGGTCCATCTGGCATTGTCACCTTTTGCATAATCCAGTTTAAATACGACGCAGGTCCACTGACTTACAGGGTGGAGCATCATTAGATAGCCAAAAGCAAACGCTCATTAAAGGGACTTACCCGCATTATCGCTAATTGACTTGACCCAAAGGTTTGGCGGAACCATAACAAGAAGACAAGTCAGGGTGGAGGTATTAATTGTGCCCTCTGGAGGAGAATGCAAGATGTGCAGGGAGCCTCTTATTTATTTCACCTTTTGAAATGAGTGCCTCGAAACAGGGTCACGCCAGACAAACCCGGGGGCCTATCAATTTCCACCTCATTAAAACTCAGGTTGCCGGCCGGCACAGAAGGTTTGGAGGCGTGCAGCTGATTAAGTTTATGCAGCGTCAGCCTTCGTTTTGGGGACTCCGATCCGTACCGCTGACACCAACCGATGCACGATGAGAGAACTAATTTACTTCTTTGGAATTGCATTTAGACACAAATTCCGAGCCAGATAGAATTCAAGTGTCCCTTATGGATGACATTATAGAAATTAATGCTCATGGAACAAAGGGTGCACTGTTTGCAATTAGCTATGACCAATGGCAGAACATCTTCTGAGCTGTCTCAAACAAGAAGCACGTGTTGTTTGATTTAGTTCTCGTGTAGTAATTATGTCAAATTTTTCCATTCAACTTTGGATCTGAGAAAGCAAGTTGTTTGCGAAACTCACGATAGCAATACATACATGACTAAATAATGGTTGTCAGCAGATTTAAGTTACCTGCAGTGGGCGGTCCCAGTAGCATGGGGACACACTCAATGATGGTGACCAGTCCAACGGCACGAGGGAAGCGTTGAGTTCCCATCAGATCCATCAGGCACTCAAAGATGAGGGCGAAAACCATGCCGAAAGCCACGCCAAAAAATACGGCGTACACTACCAAAAAGGTGTAGTTGGTGATCAGTGGACAGAGTAAATGGCAGGTGCCATTGAACACCATGGCAAAGCTGAAGAAGTACTGGATTCGTGGTCGGATCCACTTGCTGTTGGCAATCAGACCTGTGCCGGGGCGAACAAACATGTCCACAAAGCCCATAATGGAGAGCAGATACGCTGCCGAGTATTGGTCCACGCCACGACTGATGGCGTAATCTTTCAGGAACATGATGGGTGCGTAGGCACCGAAAATGAACATGATGTTCCCGATGAGGTAAATAAGAAAACCTCGATCTTTGAAAAAGGACCAGTGAAAGATGTTCTTGGCACCTCTGCTGCAACTTTGCTTCTGTGACTTGGTGTTGGTGTTATTTGACTGCTCCTCCGCTTCTTTATGGGGAGCGGGAAACGAGGTACAGGAAGCGAGGGGTCTCATCAAGGCCCCGGCCACACAACAGTTGAGCATCAGAGCCCCGAGGATAAGAAGACTTCCTCTCCAGCCAAATTTGTCCAGTAGAAATTGATTAAAAGGGGCTAGGAAGCACAAAAAAACAGGACTCCCTGCCATTGCGAGACCATTGGCCAAAGGACGCTTGGCCAGAAAATACTTGCTGATGATGGTGATTGATGCATTCAGGTTTAAGGCCAGTCCACAGCCTGCAGCGAGACAAAATGGGAAGATGAGTGAAAAGATGTCAGTAGCAAGTGTAACTAACCAAAAACGTAGTAAAATATCATACCTGCAATGACGCCAACGCACAAGTAGAGGTAAACGATGGAGTTCCCGAAAGAAGCCGCGACCATGGAGGCCCCGCACATCAGCCCCCCTACAATAACTATCGGTCGGCTTCCAAAGCGATTGACCAACGCACTGCTCACCGGTCCTGTGAAATTTATTGAACATTTAGAATTGAACAGAAACCCTTCATTGGTATTGTATAAGAAATCCTGGAATAGATTAATTAATTTCCATTGCAGCATTTTCTCTTCGCCCAATACAAATTGGAGGTGGAGCAGTGGACTGGAACTAAACGAATGGGGTTGTCAAACCAGAGAAGGAGGAAACCTACTCCTTTGTAAACCCCTTCGGGACTATAGGAGGCAGATCTCTTCAACAAATAGAGGCAGCAAACATGCAAAAGTCGGAGATAGTGTGGGGGTCAATGGCAAGGCTCTGTGTCAATAGCGTATGTTCCATACTGCACTTCACTTGACTCCTTGACTCAGAGTTTTATCTGGAAAAGGCTGTCAAGTCTCTCTCGGAAGGGGAGGGGACCCCAGTTTGTGGGACCTTCCGCTGATGTATTTGCGCTTTCGCTTTCTGCCATTTGGTGACATTG
Source organism: Syngnathus scovelli (assembly GCF_024217435.2). Classification (NCBI taxonomy): domain Eukaryota; kingdom Metazoa; phylum Chordata; class Actinopteri; order Syngnathiformes; family Syngnathidae; genus Syngnathus; species Syngnathus scovelli. The sequence goes on along the minus strand of NC_090857.1, from coordinate 4,577,001 downwards.
CTGAAGCCTTGCCAAGGACAATATGATGAAGCCCATTGCCTGAAACTCAGATGAGGCAAATATTTCACCAGTTTGGCCTCTTTGAGTTAAGGTTGGGTGAGGCAGAGATTTTTTTTTTTTATGAGTAGAGAATGTGATTATGACATCGACTGAGAAAACCACAAACCCCAGAGGGGTAGTGGGTGGACTCACCTCCAGCATACATGGCTGCTAACATGATAGAGGAGATCCACGCTATTTCACTCTCGCTAGCTTGCAAGTCTGATCGGATATCCTTGAAGAAAATGGAGAGGGCTTTGGGCGTAGAGTAGGCAAAGCCAATGGAAATATGAGCCCCAATCACGACCATCCAACCCCAGCCACCATCTGGTGGTTTCAAGGCCTGCTTATTGGTGGGTGTAGAGGACATGTTCCTAATGAGAGACAAAAAGCATATTATTTATTTCACAAGTCGGCGAAACCTTGACTTTAACTTTAACTTTAATTCAAGGTGGTCCTCGCGGGCCACACAAAATGATGTGGCGGGCCGTATCTGGCCCCCAGCCCTTGAGTTTGACACCAGTGCTTTAGACTAGATATAATTTGAGTCCGTTGATTTGATTGGTTAGAAGGTTTCATGGGCTAGTGTGATTGAGTATAAAAGACCCGGAAGTGCACGGGCGCATTGGTAATCAAGGCGCATGTTGACCATGTCCGTGTCAAGCGCCTTATGAGATTAACGTTGTCTTATTTGGTGATTTCGCCACATTATGTGAACCTTCTTGTGTGTTGCGATGCCACTCAGAAAGTAAACTTCAGCGAACGATCCTGAAACGCAAGAACTTTCCTTAAAGCCCGTCAAACTTTGATCGGGAATCCGCCACTTACGCCAACTACGACGCGCACGCAAACGCCCGTGGCGGGTACGCTTACCTGGAGCAGCTGGAGGCCAGCGTGGACAGGAATTAACCAAGGCGTTCAAGAATGAAAAAAGGAAACAACTAGTCCGTGAGTACACCGAAATAATGACGGAAAATGTATTAGGAATGGATATTATTATTGTTATTGTTGTTTTGTTGTTGTTATTATATGCTGAGGAAAAAATAGAATCTATTACATCATTCGCGACTAGTTGACTTAACTAAGTAGCACACAAATTAACCGGTGTACAGTTTTGCCGTACTATTGAGGGCAATGAGAATTTTTTAGCAGCTTTCCATATCTCACCCACTACTGTCTACACTGTCTTTGACCGGGTAATAGTCAACATGTGACAGTGAGCGATCAATGGGTACTGTAACGTGTTGCATTACAGGGAAACGCGACTTGACTTGCAACCTATTTTAACTAGTATTTATACGAATTATATATATTACACGTTTTCAGGAATTCCCTAAAGTGATGCCACGATTAAAGTCGATCGCTGATCGCCTCATTTTACGAGTGAATATAATACATACTGTAGTCGTGCGTGAACAAAAGAAAAACAAACTTGCACTTTAAGACGGTTTAGGGTAGCACTTCCGAGTCACCGGAAAATATTGATTTAGCGAGGAGCTTACCTTTTGTTGACAGAATTCGCGACAACTAAAGTGAGTCGTTCAAACTTTCGTAATGCGGCTTTTGTCGCTCGCGCGTCACCCGGCGAGTCGTGGGCAGGCGTGCGGCTACCACGTGCTCCGCCTGTACTTTAGTATTTGTACTTGAGTATTTTCCGAGTACATTTACTCTGCATTTGCAAACATTCCAAACTGCTTATCTTCATGAGGGCCGTGGGTTATTTCATAATAGACCGGTAGTTTTTGCATACTTTAGTCATGGTGGCTCGTTACTATGTTGCATCCTACGGAAGGTGATTAGGGCCAAAAAAGAAAAAAAATGGGGGGGGGGGGGGTGACAGAATTCTGACTCCTCTTCCGCAGCATCCTTTAGTCATACTGGGCTCGTTACTATGTTGCAACCACCGTGGATATCTAAACGTCAAACGGAAGTGCCTCTGAATACCACTGAGCAGAGAATGAACTTAGTTTCACTTTTAATTATTTTATTTTCAAGTTATGTGCAACGTGAATTTCACAGTTGAGCTCAACAACCACTATAAACCATAAGCCCAAAAAGACAAACCAGCAAAGTGGAGAGAAAAAGAAAAACATGAGAAGTTGAGTTAAATGCACAAACATTTGATGAGATGAGCTTTGTATTGCAGCCCAGGGCCATGAACTAGCTCTTCAACATACAATAGATTTCATAGCTTGTAGTACAGTCTGTCATGACTGGTATTTAAAATGTTTAGTTTATTGATCTGCAATGCTTATGTTTGGTGAGAAGGTTCTGTACTACAGTGTAGGGGAGAAATCAATTCAAATGTATTAGTCGTGCAGGAAATCTTCTCGGAGCAGGATTAGTCTACCAAAACTAAATAGCAAATAACATAAGCAAAGAGAGAGAGGGGGGGGGGGGGGGGGTTACCGAAGACAACAAAAAACATCTACTCTTCAAGTTATAAAAGAAACTGAAGTTTAAAAACTGTGCAAGTACAGCAAACCTATAGTACAGTATAATACACACAAAAACAATTAAAAATACAGTACTGTTTCAGTAGAAATCCTGAGAGTTCCCCATTGCTCACTTACCAACTGTAAAATTGTGTGAATGAAGCTTTAACATCAACTCTGAGCTGAGCCGTTAAAGTCAACACCTCTAGCATTAATATCGTGTTTTGTTTTTAAATGAATGCTTGTCATATTTTTTTCGGGTTGATTGTAATAAGGTTGCTGAAGCTCTTTCAGAATGTGGGCCACTCTTGTGTAGTAGTGCAAAGCTGACACAGGAACCAGCATGACAAAATTGACAGTAATGTACTGAAAATGTCACACGGGCAGAGAAACACCACGTAGCTGTGGGACGAGTTCTTCTGTAAAAGATTGTCAAAAAAAAAGAAAAATGAAAGCAGCACCAACTGTTAGTCCACTGGCGGCGGCATGTAAAGACGGATTTGTGGCCTTTTTCACAGAGGTGCTTCTTCAAAATGAGTTCGCAGTTCAGATCTGTTGACGTGAGAGCCATTCAGTGCAAGGCCGAGTTAAGACTTTCCCGCTATTGTTCATCAGGAGGGACACTTTTGAGTTCCACGCTTTTTCTTTCGGCCACAGGCACGTCGGCATCTCGAGTGATCTGCACAAAATGACATGTCGCTCCAAGCCGTGCTCCAGTGGAACTAATGTAATTTCAATACCGGACGAGCACACAAAATAATCAACGCACTTTGACTGAAGTCATATAAAGACATGTAGCCTCATCACAGTTCTAGGAATTATTGCTACAACAAAACGCTTTCCAAATTCCGGATCAGTTATTACAAGATCGCAAATGCATTTTTGTGGAAGGCTGTTTTGACCTTTTCAAACTGGTTAGAATGAAACTCTAGAAAGCAATCCAAACCGAGCTCAATGTTGTTGCTTCATTAACACAAAACATCCAGAAAAGTCCTTTTTCTTTTCTTCCTCCTCCTCCTCCTAATGGAATAGCTCTGAAGTCTCTGAGGTAAGCGTGGTAGTTGGTCTGAACTTCCCACTTAGTGTTGACACAAAGTTCACTCTTGTCATTTCTCCAATGTGGAGAGGGAATATTCCAACATTACACATCACAAGTCGTCCTCATGTGTGACACACAAAATGGACACCGACTGAAAGGGTGGGAGGCACGAGACCCCCTCCCCCCCTAAGCAATTGGAATCTAAAACCAAAACATGAAAACTGCTCAGAAGCCACACACAGTGAATTGTTTGACACACAGTCGCTTGTGGAGGAATAGCGGGGAAGGGGGGGCATCAAAATATCATACAAGCTTCAAAACCTACTGTAAATCACAACTAGACTTCAAAATAAGTCACCTAGAAAAAAGGAGCTTCAGAGATTTGACTTGCAGGGCGGTTGGGGTGGGGGGGAGGTGGCGCAAACAAACCTCAGAGCCGGCAAACTAATAATGAGCAATCCTATTCATATTACCCGTATGAATATATAGTTTATATATATATTTTTATATATGTATGTATATATAGTATTTGACTTTATGCTGAGATGTAGCATTCATATTTCCAGAGTGCACGCCATGTTTACATGCTTTTGTAGAACCTCGGTCATGTATCCAAACCAAATGACAAGAGCGTGGCTCAACAATAAGCAACACAAGATGAGTAATTGCACTTATGATTCGTTGTACGGTTTTCTAGGGCAAGCATCAGTGTGGGTAGTTGGTGGTGGTGGTGGGGGAATACTGCAATTTTTTAAAAGCACCCCGGTCTTGATCTTGTCAAACCCAAAAACGTTTGACCGCTTAAGACATATCGAAAACAGATAGACAAAAAAAAAAAAAACGGTCTTTGTGGTGCAAAGCCGAGGTAACACCAGGCACAAGGCAGGCAAAACCACACCGCTCCCTCTGCCACCCAGATTGGGTTCACAGCACAAGCCACGGCTTCCATCAAAGCACCCGCTGTAGACACTGTGGATAGAGTTTGGCTACCACGCATTCAAAATGGCGGCCCAAATCCCAGAGGCGGTCAGGCGTCTCGTAGACTTTGGTCCATGCGTCTGCCTGATCGTCATACTGGTAAAGGGAGTTCTTGCGGCTGGTGCGGAAGACGTGCTCCTCCACCATGACCTGCGTGGCCCGTACAAACAGGTGCAACTTGCCTTGCAGCAGCATGGCCTTGATGTAGGGGCTGGTGGCTTGGTCAAAGGGCAGATCCCTCTTGCGGCTCCAGCTGTTGCGCTCAATGTCGTAGACCTCCACAGTAAATGTGCGCTGGTGATTCTTGCAGATGCCGGCAATGTAGTAAATGCAGTTCTTGTAGAGGGCGGCCAGACCTTGGCTCCGGGGGACGCTCATCGGGGAGAGGTGACTCCAGTAGTCCTTACGAGGGTCGAAGCAGAAGAAATATTCACCTGTGAGGAGATAAAGAAATGCAATTTGTGGTCAATTTCACTCTTTTTTTTTTTTTTAAGGAGGAAGGGGAGGTTAAGATGACTGAAACTTTGTTGTGTGTTAACTTTGGCATAATTTCAACATGAAAATGTAGCAGCTTGAAGTGTAAATGTTACATTTTCAGGGTTGTTCGCCCCTCCAAAAGTGTTTAATGAAAAAGCAAGTCCAGGCAGGATAAATTTCCAATGTGAGCAATGCTGCGCTGTGAGTGTCTTGTGTGCAAAAAGGCCTTCGTCCCACTAAGAGGGCTTAACATACCTTGGAGGACGTAGATCCGGTCTCTGTACTCCACGGCGCTGTGAAACTCCATGGCCACCGGCATCGGACTCACGGCCGTCCAGCAGTTGTCCCGGGCGTCGTAGCATTCGACCGATTTCAAAGCGTTGCGGCCGTCACCTTCGTATACTCTGCCGCCCAACGCGTAGAGCTTCCCGCAACAGTGTACCAGTCGGCAGCCGATCCTGGCTCGCAAAAGTGGCGCGTGCGGTAGCCATCGATTGCCAGCATGTTCGTACTGCCAGAAGTCGCTCTCAGCCCGATGATCAATGCACACCTCGCTGTTGCTCGGTCGGTAGCCCCCGGCGATGTAGATGTCGTTTTCTGAGGACACCAGGATGCCGACCTCTCTGAGATCGTTGGGAGGTTTGCAGAGTTTGAACACCCTGCCCGTGGCTGTGTCCAGGCAAGGTACCGTCTGCTTCTTTCCTGAGTGTTTGTGAGCGGCATCGAAGCAAATGACCATCTCGGAAGCAGTCATTCCCAGGCGCTGGGGGCAACCATTGGTGCCGGTGAGGCGGGCTTTGGCCTCGACTGGGTCTTTGGACAGGGAAAGGGCGCAAGCGAAGGGCGCGGGGATCCGACTGAGGAAGGTGTCATCCAGCAACGGCAGACGAATGCACTGGGAGAACACGTCGGCCAGGTGAGCCTCGCGCCCGCTCAGATCGTGCTCCAGCCAGCGAACAATGCTGTCGTATACATGTTCTTCTTTCTCCACGTTGAGGTCGTCATTGTTCAAAATGCTGACCAGCTGCTCCTTGGTCATCTGGAGAAACTCTTGCTCTCTTGAAACACACAGGAACTGTCACCGCCCACCAAAAAAAAGAACAAAATTTACAGCTGTTAAGTCAAAGCATTGGTGTAGGTAAGAAACAGTATCAGTGCATCTCAAAGTCCCAAGCTCAATTAAACCGACCTTTTTGCGGATGTAGTCTTGAGAACGTTCCTTCAGCTCTTGGTGCCCGTAGGCATCTGCAAACATGAAAACCCCAATACAGTTCTGCGGGTCCAGCCTACTGATCATAAACTGGGCACACTGGTCCTGCAGGGCAGGGATCTGGAATATGCTGGCTGCGGTGAACAGGGCCTGAACGTTGGACTCTGAGAGCGTGACCCTGGACGTGTAGGCATAGTCCAAGACGAGGTGCATAGATTCCGATTCCACCCCAACGATTCTGACCTCCCGTTGGTTGCTCTCTGTAAGGCCACTCGTGAACATGGACCTGGTGAGCAAGAAGACGCAGAGAAGACCAAAATCAGCAATTCACATGCAGGAGTGTGTGTGTATTTTCTTTTTAACGTATTTACCTAAAATATGGGCTAATTGCAGCAAGAACATTCCGGTGACATGAGAAGGTCTTGCCGTGGTCCACCTCTACGACAATGTCTGTGAGCTGAGCTTCATCGTACAAAGCTTTGAGCTGCTGAAGGATGTTGCAGGCGTGTATGGCATCTACCCCATTGTAGTTGGTGCTTGGCGGTGTCCCATTCTGAACTTGTAACAGCTTCCCTACCTCTAAACACAGAAGAAAGCGCCACAGATCAGCATAAAGGCTGGTAAGAAACTATTTGAAATTGATCATTAGTTCTAACAGAATAGTTTTAAGCCCCCCCCCCTCGAAAAAATGACAAAAGCCTTTTGTTTTTATGACACATTTATCTTTTCTTTACAGTATATGCATTATTTACAGATCTATTTAATCCATTTAGCAGCTTCATGGTGCTTGACAGTCGATACCTGAAAATCAACAAAGTTAAGGACTTTGAATCAAATAGACCTGAAGTTAGCGAATGACTTGGGTTTGAGAACAGGGTAACAAATTGACAAATATTTACTGGGCCCATTGTCTTTTCAAAAAACAAAAAAAAATACAACATTTCAGTTAGACCTTAAAAAACAATAGCCCTTTTTTGTTTTCAATTGAAACCGAAATTACAGATTAACTTTGTATGTTTGCAAAAAAACTTCAATGAACCAAAAACAAAACATCACACATTTAAGTAAACAATGTTAATCTGCAAGCAAGTTTAAGAATGATATCCCGAAACCGTCATTGTATGTTTAGTAAAGATTACTTAGTTGTGATTCATGAGGAGTCTTGCAGTAGAATACTTTTGAAAAAATAAATGGGAAAGTTATTTTTACATAGGTTTATCTCTGAGTCCTTTTGTTGTCAGTCTTTTTAACTATTTGAAGACCACTAGTTGAATGCATCAGTCAATAAACTTTATGGTTGGACTGTTTGTAAACATGCTTTGATCTGATTTTATGTCGAGGAGGGGAGATAAAACTTTCACAACAAATACCTCGTGTTGAGCAACGCGAGCTACTTCACAAGACAAAGAGTTGAAACAAGGGGATTGCCAAACACAGCGGCAGATGGGAGCTAGCTCGCTAACTGATTTCTTTCGTGGGGAGGAAGGACGCTCAACAACGCCAACTTTCCCAATCGCCAACATAAGTCACGTCGCGGGTGGTCAAACCCGCAACTGTGATGATTCGAAGAGACACATTCGAAATGTTATCTGGTTGACAACCACGCTAAACTTTTAGCAGACGGCTAATCACCTAGCTAATGTTTAGCAAGATATCACTCAAGCATTACCAGATCAAATTCGGTGATAAAAACTTCAGATGCTTTAAGCTCTAACCTCCATCTCTACTCATCAAAACAACCTAAGACGTGGTATATTTGTCATTAGTAATGATAAACGACGCGACGGCTTGAACTTTCAAACCTTTGTTTGTGGTGACGAACAAGTGTTTACACAATCAGCTGTAGGTAGCAAGCTAACCGGCCGAAAGTTAGCCACACGGCTAACGTTAGCCGCAAATCCAACCTAGCGACAGCCAAACACTTTTGAGGAGTCATTTATAGCTCGGCCTCGTTTAACAAGAACGCAACATGTCACGTATAGGTACAACATCGTTGACACTTTAGTCCACACGTCTAGAAGCACATCATTTATAACGTAGATCGTGTTATTTACGTCTAGGTTGTACACAAAACGATGAAGATTTTCGCTAACCTGCACTGGCAGCCATTCTCTCCAGTCTGTCTCAGGGGGGCAGCCCGAAAAAACGTCAGTGCACAGTGGAGCCACGGAAACAAGGAAGAGCCAATCAGACGCCGAGGGACCAATGTAACATCCAATCACAATCTTTCTATCTAAAATAGGGCAAAAAAGTTTATTGGCCTAATGAGAACATGATACACATTGGTGCAGTTGTCGGTGCGAGTAAATATTCCATAATAAACCAAAAAGATCAGTGCAACACTTTAATTTGAATTTAAACTAGGAACAAATAAAAGCAAGTTGATTTATTTTTCCCTTTATTTTCACTGTATATCAGCTGAACATGTCAACTTGAAATCTATTACTATCCAACTCATTTCAAGTCATCTTTATTAATAAAGAAGACATATCATGTAAAATCTTTTTTTTTTTTTGCTTTTATATACATTTTATTGTGCACTTGGAGTTTCCAGGATTGTAGAAAATTTTAATCTAATCCCTCCAGGTGCTGCAGAGATGCCTTTAAAATCTGTTAGGGGGACATTTTTTACTCCATTCAATTTTCTATTATGTATTTTTAACTGTTACGTCACAGTCTTTGGGGCGACACTACCAAACAATGTATTGAGTGTGGCCAAACGGTTTCCAAATCCGCAAACGTTATCACTGGGAACGACTTGTACTCCAAAATCAAGGATGCCAAAGGTACAAGTGGAGAGAGCTGTGCCCTTTGTTTTCACTTTTTGTGAATGTACAGTGATATCTCTACTTACGAACCTTTTGAAATACGAACCAGAGGCTTGCGATTTTTTTGCATTTACTCCCGAACCAATTTTCAACTTCCAACTGACGCCCCAGCCAAACCCGCAATTTATCTCAACGTTGCACTGGTGTCACTTGGCTACCCCCCTTTGACATTAAAACTTTCATGTCACAGCCTCAATCATCTTTACAAACACAGTATCTAAATACTCCAATAATTTAAATAGAACAGATTTTCAGTACATCGCTAATATTTGAATTGAAAAAGAGTTGTGAAATGCTAGTCCATATAAAAATGCTAATCACAATTCTACTTGTATACAAGCTTCATTTTTATAAAGAGTAGTATTAATTTAATAATATATAATTCTACAAAATTTACAATTTTACATATATTTGGTTGCAAAAGAAGAGCTACAATATTGTTATACGAGAACAGAATGGACCTGGAGATACCACACTCCACAAGTGTCCTTATCTTTGCTGAGCAGACTAGAAATGCATTCTAACATTGTCAAATGACAAAGAGGGAGACAAATAAGACTACAAGTGCAATGTAAGCGAGCAATTTCACATTTTTTTTTCTCTTGATTTCTTCTCATTCCGCCACGGCGCAGCCTGTGAAATTGGGCCAAACGTCTGTTGAATGAGACAGAGGGGCTTCCTTTGCTCGCATTTATTTCATGATAGATCTGCTTTCTGTCGCTCGGTGATACATTGAAACTGATCACCTGATACATTCTACCTGTCTCATACAGAATTTTCCGGTCACAGCAATATGAGCACGAGATTTATTGTTACAGTGTGCAATCAGAATGTGCGCTTTCAGTCTGCAACCGTGCAGGAATGGCCCACGCCAGTGGAATTAGAAGAGGCATCTCGTGAAAATATATACGAGTAGTGTGCTTTTTTGCTTACAGTTGCCTCGAGAGAGAAAAAAACAGCTGCTCTGTTTCCCCACAAGAAAATCCACCATCATTTTCTTAGAGCAAAAGTTAATGTGACTACTTTGAAAAAAACAAAAGTCTTAGTACACGCCTTTTAATCGGACTATTTTATGTGCGATAAGCACAGGGAGTTATTTCTAATGGTTGTTTTGAATCTTCTGTTCCACTTCCCCTGAAATCAAACTTCAGGAGGTGGGGAGGGGTCCCGGCAGGAACGTGTAAAACTGGATTTGAAGACTCCCCTGTTGTGTGCTACCATGCAGTCATGTGTGAATCCTCGTCATCAATATTAAGGCAGTGGCGCAGGGAGATGTATCAGCAAATTCGATTGCATTCGGAGAAATCTGGGGTCCCACCAAAATGCACTGGGATGTTCCCCCCCCCCTCTCGCAGCCCCCCCATCCACTTTCCTTTGACATCATTTCATGCCCCAGGATTGTATGCTCCATCACGTCGATGTAATGTAGCTCACAGAGGCAATCATGCAATCTCTTTGGCCTCGAGGGTTGCCTGCTAGGAGGGGCGAATGCAACTTTTGCACTTCATCAGCTCCGTCATACAGTAGATGCCACGCCAGTCTTCTCCACCGTTTGAAACAAAATATTTCACGGTAGCATGTGCGCTGGCTTGAGGCCTTTTACTCCATTTCTTCGCCGTTCTATACTTTTCTGATTGAATCCCACCGCCTGCTGAAATGTCCAGATTCGGGAATTCTATCTTCTCACTGACGAAGAACATCATCCTGGATTTTGAGGATACTTATTGATATTGGCTTGTATGCGTAACGGACATTAATATTGCATGCGAAGGGATTACATTTGATACAATGCTGGTCTAAGTGTGCCCGAGGTAAAACGAATAAGGAGAAATACACCGTGTGTGTTTTGGGAGGTGAACATTGAGATTTGTGTATTATCAGGAGAATCAGAAGATTGATTGGCTTGTATGCGTCGCCTCAGGGGAAGACACGGGAAGAGGACAAACAAGACCGTTCCCAATGGACCTCGGAATCGGCCTCAGGGAGGTCTAACCGGTTGGACGAGAGTAATACTTTGTTCCGCCGTGAGTGCTCTCGCTTTACTGTGCTCGGACCCAACGAGCACATGTATTATTCACGGATCCCGCTGGGTGATGAATGAGAGCCCTCCTTGGTGAAGTGTTGGAATATTCACCGGTGCTTATCTCTTTTAATCCGGTGACCTCTGGCCAAGTCACTTTAACTGCGCTTCTCAAACTGTAGAAGCAAGTTTGTTTAGCAAAGGCGTTTATCAATGAGGTACTTGTGATAATATTGCTGCTGATGGCTTTTTGATTACATCACATTGGCTGGACATGTGAAAGGACTAAACGGAGAATTCCTCAAAGCTGTCGAGTCCACATCTCACCACCCGCTTTCTCCATCCTCGCTCATCTTCGCCTCTACACGGCAACTTCTCTCTTGCCTTCTTGTTTCATTTCGATCCTGATGATGTGCCTGTCTGCCCAACTTTCAATTTCTCTACCAATCGTCTCAAACTTGCCCAACTTTTTCAACGACAGGAAATTTTAATTCTCACCCACCATAGCATCTCTCCCCGTCTGACAGCAGGTGGCCAGGCCAAGATTGAAAACACAGTCATGCTCTCTCTCACACACACATACACACACAGAAATAAAAAGACGGAATCCTCTCACTTTTATGCCCATGAGCGTAGCAGTGGTTAAGCTTGTTGGGCAATTAATGGTGCTCCTTGTGGCTATGAAGAGTTTCTCTATTCTAAACAAAGCCTATTCATGAGCTGAGAGATAACCCCTGCGCCTTCATTTGTATCAAGGAAAGAATAATTACCCCCCATGCAACTAATTTGTCTCCGTAGCTACTATGTGGTCGTATGCTCTATCTGGTTAAGGAGCTATCAGTGCTATCGTTGCCATTCTCTAATACACACTTCCTGCAAGCGTCTCTCGAATGCAGTGAGAATGCAAATTTATTTCCAAATGTACTTTTGTATAACACAGAACATTATTTCTCGGCTGGCACCATCTCTTAGTGTGAGCTAGTCCGATTGCAATGTTGCTGATGTTCAAACTTGGTTAGGTTATGTATTTTCCATTAAGAGCACAATTTTTTTTAATATATTTTGAATTTCAATGGCATTTCTTTTAACATTTCTTGACTATCTGTATTTATTATCATTATTTTTGTAATTTGTTAAATTACTACAAGCACGTGTTTTAATAGAACAAGCCAATGTATTGCAGATTTTTTTGTTCGTTTTTTTTAGACTTAAGAAAAGGTAGCAGCAGCAGCAAGGCTTTCTTGGGAAGAGCAGCATTGCCATCTATCATCTGGAAAAAGAAATGCATGCATTCAAAAAATATAAATCTCTAAAATAGTGAACAAGTGCAAAAAAAGGTTCCGTAAATCAAAGTGCATTACAGTAGAGTATCCCAAATTCAGGTGGAACTCTTTCACCATTAGTCATTCCTTGCTCTGACTTTTATCTTTATCTTATCTTTACCTTTATCTCTTTATCTTTAAATGGGTATTGGCCTACTTTGCTCAATTTATTAAAAATTGATGCTTTTATTTCAAAGTCCCTCCTTTGCTTAAATCCAATATTTCAGAAAATATGAGGAAGCACAAAAAAAAGTCAGCACAGAATGAATTTCGGTAGGATAGATAAACCCACATTTGATATCACTATCATCTTTTTTCTAAGTCCCAAGCAGTTGATTTTCCTTTTTTCTAACTCCTCCTTCCCTCCCTACCTCCCTCCCTCCCACCCTCCATCCTTTGCTCTTCAGCGCTAACAGCCCTTGACAGCTGGAGATGAAATTGAAATTTTGATATCAAACACCTACAGAAAGGAGCGCTGACCTTTGATCAATGCGCTGTTTGATGTCATGACATGAAATTTGCATTACAGGAGCTCGGGCCGCCCGACGCTACCACAAAGGACTCATGTCAGAAGGCTGTCAGGGAGCTGCGAAGGTCAAGGATCTATTAGAAACGAACAAGCCCCTCCAATCCTGCACAAGAGCCCGGTACACCATTTGATGCTCAATACACAGAAATAAAATAGAAATTTGATCGCCACTTACAAAGCAGACACACTCGGGCAACCATTTAGTGTTAGTCGGATTGATAGCAAAGTATACAAAAAGAAAATCACTCTGATGTTGTGTGTAAATGTTTTATTGGAATTAATGGAAGCACATTTCAAGGTAATACTAAGTATCCAACAGTAGTCGACATTAAAAGGGAAGACCAGTTGAAATAATAATTGCTGTGGTCCTACGAGTAATATTGCATTAATGGAATTACAATTAAGTAGTAAAATCCACCCTTTTTTTAAAATCCATCTCAAGGGGGCGGTCATCCCAATTTCAGGCGATGGCTGTTGTGAGCCACTGGGAACATACATGCGTCCCGCACTATGTCGTCTATTGATCTGTGGACAGATGGATCAGTGGGTCAGTGAAGCTGTTCAATTATTCACAGCGACACATCATTTTTCACGCCAAGATCTGTTTCATAGCACCAAAATAAACCAGTCAGTCCGAGTGACCATCTCTCATCATCAGTGAGCGGCCTCATTATACCGCCGCAGAGGAGGTGAAGCAGGGTAGAACAAAACGGGGGGGGGGGGGGGGTGTAGACTTTCGCTTCTTTGAAAATGTTTAAAATCATTCCAGCCAAGATCCCACTTCTCATCCACAAGTCATATCCGTGTATAAAAGTAGTAGAAAATGGATGGTTGTTCCCGTGCTCCACCGAATGTGTATCTGGGGTCACCAACAGAACAATTATGTATCGCATTACCTCACTCCACATATTTTCTGACGACTTTACGAGGCAAGGCTGAGCAGGTCAGACGGTTTTAAGACTTTGCTGCCCTGATCAATAATTTTGTTCCCTGTAATTATCTCACCATTGCACTCATCAATTACATTTTCCAGGCTAATTTCTTGCCCGCAGATGTCCATTCTGCGAGGGCGTCCAGTGGAGCCGGTGGGGGAGGGGCTGATTAATGTACTCTGTCTCTCTGTCTGAAGTTGGCCAGCACTCACGGAGGCTAGAATGCACGAGCTCGGTCACATGACACTTGACCAAGTGAAATGAGCTGTTTGGCGGCCAAATCATTATGTTCCTCTGATGAGCCAAGTTTGCAGAATGTTGAATAATCCATCAGACACCCCCCCGCCTGCTCCCTTCTTCGAGAACATTACTCCACAGCATCATATTTGGCGTTCTCCTAATTGAGAATAAGAATCGAATAAGAGAAAGATTGGCCAGGGCAGGGTTGAGGTCAGGGCTCAGTTAGTTAATAGAGTGAATTAATTTAGGCAGCCAAGTTTCCGATTTCCTAGTTCTTATTTTCAGTAGTATCATTATCCGGGATGCAGGTGGAATTATTTGTAATTTGATTGTAAATGTATTCCAATGTGTTCTTAAATGGGCCAATTGTGACCGGTTGTGATTTTTTTTATGTCAGTGTATTTCTATTTTAATTGTAAAGAGGGTGAGAGGGCGATAAGCTTCTGCATTCCTCGAGTATTTTAGATTTTTCAACAGCACTCAACAGCACTGTAGAGCCTTCTTGAATTACTTTTTCTTTCCACAAGGGGGCAAACATGAACCATTATTTGCATACAGTGCAGCCCATAACCATTTGAATAAATAAAATAAAAAAAGAAGCAAGGCTTTTACTGTTTATGAGAATTATTTGGCTGCATTTAATAGGGAAAAAAAGGTTTTGCATGTTACATTTTTTGGCACTTTTGCATTTTTGGGCAAGTTTAATTAAAATATAATGAATGTAAGGCTGGAAATGTCATTTTGAGCTTCACTAATGAATTCATTTGACAAATATTTCCGCTTTATTTGTAAGGATTTGGTGAATTAGTCTTTTGGTTAACTGCTGTGTGTGTGTTTAACTAATTCCTCCCTTTCAAAAGTGACTCTGCTTTTGCCTCGGAAATTAATTTTCCACCCCGATAGACAAACTTGGCTGTTTCATCCTCTTTTCAGTTTTTTTTTTTTGCCTGAGGCAGGAAGCGAACACAGGAGGTTTTGTCCTCTGCTGTAGTGCCCCCCACCTCAAAACACCCCCCATCCCCGTTCTCCCGGCAAGTCAACTTGATGTTGGGAGATGAGACGGGAAACAGGTGTCACCCATGACCTTCAGTGTTCAAACACCGCAGGCCTCACAACGAGGGGCGCTCCAAGGAGTTGTGTGGAGGGGGGACCTGACCTCCTCTCCTCGCAAGTTACATTACCAGGACCATCCCCACCCTCCTTATCGCCTTAGCAACAGTGACAAATATTAACTAATCTCACCCTCCCATTTTTGCCACTGGGGATTATTTCTGTCACAGCTGATGCGATTCAGGATTGTGTGTTTCACTGCAATACTTCAATGGCATGTGAGACAATGTTTCTCTTGGGCTCTCACCTCCACCTCACATAGCTATGACCCCGGGGATAAAGAAGGCAACACATAGTAATAACCTCAAAATCCCAGCCGGGGGTTTATGTGAAGCCCGAGACATTATGGAAGTGAGCTGCCGAGAGGGATAAACGTGCGAGTGTGTGTGTGCATGTGTGTGCACTCGTGTGTGCGTCCATGGCACTTCTCTCAGCGCCTCCATGCTGCTCCCTTATAAAACAGATTAATTCCACAGATTATCAAGGTTGAATAAAGTACTTACTGTTAGCCAGTGATCAGAAGAAGTTGATGCCTTGTTCAAACGTACTCAATGGGTGGCCAAATTGAGGTTAAAGACATGATGGAACTTCGACGGGCACAACTCGATCAACTTTGTGAAAAATGATTGGGTGGAAAACTCCAGACATAAGGGGTGGAATAAACAAAATTATCCGATGCTTTGACAATAAAGATGACTTTGTAGAATAGATTTTATGATTTGGATACTGAAGGAAATGCTAAATTCAGTTAAACTCGGAAACAAACATGGTGAATCAGCAATTTGCTGTTATGCTGCTGCAATATTGTTTTGCTTTTGATTCCATGTTGTTTTTTATTTAGGGCTTCTAGAATTTGTCTGTAAGCGTGTCTGTTTATGGACTAATGGTTATTTGGGTTGTGTGTGCATGGCATGTCAAGTGAGAGAAGCAACTGTTTGCCGTAAAGACAGATGGCAAGCCTTTTATTGCTCGCTTTGACCACATGTGCATCCCGATCACATCAGTTCTGAAGGCAACGTCTCTTGATCAGCTAAGCTCCCTTGACCGTGAACATTTCAGATCTGCAAGGATGCTGTGATTCATGACTTTTTTGCATGCCTTCTCCAATACTGTACCCCCCCCCCCATCCCCCCTCTCAATGTGTGCATGTTTATATACAGCACATCCGTGCGTACATGCTATGCGCACATTCTGAAGATGCTTGTGGACGTCCGAGTGTCATATTGCCTTCCTATGTGCCGATACAGAGCCCGGAGCTACAAGTCACACCTGGTGTGTGAGAGCAGTTCACCAGCTGCTCATGATTGAGTGTCAGATACACACACACACATGCACACACAAATACACACCAAATATGCATCGCATGCTCACAAGTGTACGTTTGCTCAGTTCATTCCTGACACATTTGCATTTATACTTTAGAGTTGTGCATTTACATTTGCCTGTTGGTGTTACGCACGGTGCAAGAATACATTTTTGTCGCAAGGACACGAGCACTGAATGCTGAAACTGAATACATGAAAAGAAAACGGGATTCTATTTTCTCCCCCACCAAAGAAATTGGAATAGTTTACAGTATGCATTGGAAGCCATAACCAAATGCAAAGCCTTTAAAATAATGTAAGTGTAAAAAGTTGATTTTATTATTCAGTATTATGCAAACCAAAGTCTCCAGTACGCAGACTATTTTACTATTTAACTATTTACTATATACAATTTCGTAGTAGTGTTAGTAGTATTTAGTCACGTACATGCGTGCTTAAATTTGCATAATTTAAATTTGGAATAGATCCAATATGACAAACAACTTTTTACGTCAAAGGCGCTCAGTATCCAAGAAGTCGCTGTCAGTTACAAAAACGTTGGTGAGCGTTAGCAAGATGTTGTTATCTTTTTGTATTTGTTAGGAGGAGAGATGAGGCTGAGGCGGAAGGCAAGGAAAGCACCATGCCTCTCTTCGGACATAGACAAGACCCCTTTATCCAGCGTCGCCTGAGTCGAGGCTCATAATTGGACTTTTGTGCTGTGTGTGAATTCTTTGCCTGCACACTTTCCCAGACGGCTTCCAGCTCACAAACAGATTGGAAAGCTTGTATGCAGCAGGAAATCAAATTGTGTCCATGGGACAGGTCTCACAATAACAAGAGAAGGACTTTCAAAGGGTCTTGCTCCCATGAATGTGTCGGTCCAAAACTCACAGACTCTCGCGATCCATTTAAATTTGCAGGAGAAAACTAGACAGGAAAAGGAGACAGTTGGGTTTGTTTTTTTAGTTTTTCTCCAGGCGTTATTCAGATTACCAGTGTGGCAAGTTGCATGGCAGGGAGGAAAGAACCGCATCTCCAAGGTAACCACCGGGCCTACAATTGTCTCAAAGTCCTTTAGAGCATGCAGCTGCAATGGCACTTGTTTGAAAGAGCTCTCTTTCGGCCATTGGCAGTAAGAGCGAGGAGAAAGGGGCAAGAGGATGGAGGAGCGGGGCCTCCCTTTTCAAGGTCTTTCAAAACAACAAAAGCATTTCTATACTTTTTGTCCTCCACTCATCTTTGTTAAATTGCCAATCTTCCTTGTCATTCACTCCTTGTCTGTCTCTCTCTTTCGATGAAACAGAAAGTAGTTTACTGCCAAACAATATAGTGAATGTTTTTCCAGAATTAAAATTGATATCATACTACCACTAAAGTGAGACACGTTACGCAATCGTCCATGTGCCTCCTTTTTAGGCAGTCGAAACCGGAGCACTTTTTGTAATTCAAAGCATACGAGTACGATGGGCCCTGCTTGGGATTGCTTCCAAATCAATAGTCATGCTTTTTGGATGGAATGTAGTTGCAACATCTGCTGCCTGAGGTTGGAAGAACAGGTGCCATACAGCACCAAAGTGGCGTGAGAAAGCAAAATCTTTCTGGGAGGGAGCATGGCAGAACCAGCTGCTCAATATGTTGTGTGTGTGTGTGTGTGTGGGGGGGGGGGGTATTTTATTAAATCACCAACAATAAAATGCATCAGATTGTAAAGCCCTGGAATCAAAATGGTATTCCCCAGAATTGTTTGTTTCCCCGTCAGGCAGTATCTTGCTTGTCCTGTCTTTTTGTAAACACACCCAAATATGTCTGGAGTTCAGCAAACAGCAAACTTTGTCGTTCCAAGGCCTCGCCACAGAAGCCAGCCCGAAGGAATTAAGGAATTTCACCACTTGACTTCAAGTGGGCTAGAATGTCAAGTCAAGAGACTGCAAGGTGTCTCTGAAACTAGACAGATTGCAAAAATACATTTTGTTCCCACATAATGTTTTTGCAAGTTTGTTTTTGATCACATTTGGATGTTTAAAAGTGGTGTGATGTTTCACAGAGAGGGAATTGTAAATTCCAGTTGTTGCCTTTGACAGCTTTAGGTAACAGCTGGTCTCTGCCCTGGAATGAATGTGAGGCTCATGGATACTTTGTTAAGCGTCCAAAAAAACAACAACCTTATTTTGAATTTCAATAAACTGTTCACTGATTAACTGTAATGTAATTAAGATCTCGAACATAGATGTCAAACTCAAGGCCCGGGGGCCAGATACGGCCCGCCATATAATTTTATGTGGCCCGCAAAGACAAATTTTGATGTGTCATCACTAAAATTTCTTTTAAAAAGTAAAGATATTGCTTGCAATTTTTATCACCATTTGTCTTTTTCAAAATATTTGAACAGTTTTTACTAGTGTCTGATTTCAAAACAAGTTATTCATTAGTTTTGTAGCCTATACTGTATATAGAAGACGTTGACAATCATAATAGCCCTCCGAGGGAAACTATGACCACGATGTGGCCCATGACAAAAATGAGTTTGACAGCCCTGATTTATAAGCTTGCTCAAATTTGCTGCTGGTTGCTAAGCAACATGACAGGAAGTAACCTGGTGTCTTTTCCCACTGTTTCCGACGTAAAGTAGATGGAAGCTCGGCAATACTTAATAATTAATTTGCTTTTAATTGTGCACCGCTTCTTCTCCTATCGAACGTACTGCATCCTGATATGATGCTGGCAAATGATCAGAACAGCCCGAAGACCCAAGTACGCCGTGGGAGGTCTATGAGTGTTGACGCTATGCCCACCCGGATTATATTGCATTTAAAACTGATGCATATCAGCAAGATGACTTTTCCGTATGGCTCAGAGTGTCACATCAATTGTGTACTTTGTCGCTTTTATTTGTGTGCTGTAATCACTAAATCAACTTTGAGTGAATGTCTACCTTCTTACGTTACTGAATGGAAGCAGTGTTGACTTTAAAGAGGAGACCACTGAGTATCCTCCCGATTACTTTACCTCATCTATCACAGCACATAATCTGGACCTCTCTTGGGTTCTCACTCACAGATAGCTAAAGGTTAAGACCATCAGCAACCTTAAATGGAGACAGCAGTCTATAGGGAGAAAAGACACTGAGGAGCAAGGAGAGACATTGGCACAATGCAATCAGTCCTTTTCAGACCCCCTGAGAAAACGAACTCCATTGCAGCGGTCCAAGTTGTAGACAATAACGATGCAGACTTTCCATATAGACTGAGGTCTTGCAGTATCCCTTACACAGTTGAGAAGTTTTTGCATATCCTTGATTAAACAAAAAACTAAAAACAGATTCATTCAAGGGAGACTAGTCTTACTAGTTATGTTGCACGAGGAGAAAGAGTATGTTTCTATTTGGGTCGAAGCCAAGGGACATTTTTGGGTGGAGTGCCACACACCTGTTCCCCCAGTCCTGCCATCAACCTTTGAGTAACTAGCGTGAGTTTTTGGGAGTGGTCCTTGGTCCTAAAGGGCGAGGACAGTGTTATTGTCACCCATTTAGAGGATGATGGGGGACACGTGGCGCACTCTTTGGAATGCTGGCAGGGTTGAGGGTGAATGAAGGCGCGGGGGGGGGGGGGGGGTAGCAGGTGCTTGGACGGATGTGCCAACGCAAATCAGCGTGGCAAGATGTGGTCAGGGTGTGGAGGAAACTGAGAGGGGGGGGTATCACATGTCCTGAGTGTTGTTGTTAGTCACCAAAATGTTGAACAGAGGCTGTGATTTACCGAAGTCAAATTCCTTGTTTGGCACGCTCAAACATGGCGAATAAAAAACTCCTGAATCCTGAATCCTGAATCCAAGCAAAAATTAAAGAACACCCTGTGATTGGCCAGTAAGCAGTCCAGGGTGTACCCCGACACCCGCCCAATGTCAGCTGGCTCAGAAATATGACTCAGCTAGAGTTTCACTTGTAGCATCTCCTTTCAATCACTAGGACTTGACTAGCTTTACACATATGCCCAGAAACCTGTAGGTCAAGCTGTTACTCAACAGAAACCGGATCTTGCAAACATCAGGTCCATATCGTGCCAGTCTCCAACCTATTAGAGTTAGAGCCCCTCAAGTCTACTTGGGTGGCACAATGTACTGTTCCAAAACTAGATCTGAGGTGAAGCTGGTGAAGCAAGCACGACACAAGTGGTAAACATGAGCTGGGGAATGTCTGGTAGAAGTTCAGAGGTTAGAAAGAAGCATGCCTTGGCAGGGACAGAGGGACATAGCCACCTGGTCATCTGGGTTAATTATAAATGAGGCGAGCCACAAGGGGGGAAGATGAGCTGGACAGCTGCCGCTTCACACTCACATTTGAAACACACACGCACACACACACACACACACACTCCAGACTACAGCCCATGCGCATTGTCCACTCCACTGAGCACCGGATCCCAGGGGCCCAACATGGCTGAAAAGTCCTTCAAAGCAGCCAGGTGGAACTAGGGAAAAGTTCAGCATAACAGCCGGTAAAATATTTTAAACAGTTTTTTTTTTCTTAGACCTTTCATAAGAAACTGTAAAAAAAATCTTCCTTGGGTTCATCTGCCATAAGTCTACAGCGTCCGTGCTCTCGATGAGGAAAAATTTTTCATTTTACTTCTCTAATCGATGTCAATATTATATGTAAATACTCAAAAGGTTCACAATCGGTTGTCCTAATTCAAACAGCAATTTGTCAGCACCTCTTTTCAGCAATGCCCTTGGGGCTCTGTCCTCAAAGATATCTGTCTGTCTAATTGTCATATAAGCGTTTTTCTATGCTCAAGCAGAAATCTGAAACCTCACAGGTGGAAGTGCCCCCCCCCACACACACACACACATCATGACATGCCACACAGAAATTGTAGTCAAACTGATAGGTTGATTCATAGAGAATAAAAAGGAAAGCCACAGGAGTTTTACAAATGGTAAAAGTAAACTTAGCTAAATGTCATGTTAACCAACACGCTGAATTAAATGAGAGGATATGAAAGTGAGACGGCGAGAAATTTCATAAACTTGATCTGATGCCACCAACTCCCTCACACATTATGGAATTATGCACCGTATACGCATATCAGTCATATTCAGCACTCCCATTTAGACTTGATAATATTTCCCAGGCTGGGTGGTGATGGATGTAAAATGATGATGCAGGCTGATTATTTTCTGCTGATCCAGTATAAAACTCAGCAGACTTTAGAGTCACAGCAGCCAGCTACAAGAAATTCTTCTCGGGTTTCTCCTCCAGATACAAGAGAACAGAACAGAATGCACTTGACCTTTATTTTTTTAAATTTTTTTTTAGTGTTCCAGAATATGTAATATTAGTTGAGCAGTGCTGCAAGGTGAAGATTACTGACTCAGTTTATATCCAAAGTCTCCCATTTTGGAAGTACTCTTGCATAACAGACCAAAAACTTTTAAGACCCTTGGTTCAAAGATGACATACCAGTTTTGCAGCCCTCTCAGTACATAGTACAAAGTACTGTATCATTCTATCATCAAATGACACAAAGATTTATTGGATATCTGTGAGAGACAAAGGCAGCTGCTCTAAACTTGCTGTTTACGGCAGATGGCCTCAATAGCGTCCAGCCAAAGATAAATAAAGAAAAAAGTGCCGATCGGCTGCAAGTTGAGACCAGCTGTTGCTAGCAGCAATGGAGCAGGGAGTAGCTGACAACGACAATCGTCCAGCGCAACAAGAAGGCGAGAGGTGAAGTGGCAGCCGTGGGAGTGCTGAAGGAAGCACGAGGGATGAAAGGGATCAGCTCAGAGTGTTGGATGTGTGATAGCGTGGTGTTGGGCCAAGGCCTGAGGAAGTATCAGATGTGACACATTCATGTGAGTTACTAGGGGATGAGTCGGTCGGTCCCTGTGACTGCTCGCC
Source organism: Syngnathus scovelli (assembly GCF_024217435.2). Taxonomy (NCBI): domain Eukaryota; kingdom Metazoa; phylum Chordata; class Actinopteri; order Syngnathiformes; family Syngnathidae; genus Syngnathus; species Syngnathus scovelli. The sequence goes on along the minus strand of NC_090857.1, from coordinate 4,554,636 downwards.
TCAAGAAATACTGACAGACGTGTAAAAGCAGGGACACACCCTTGAGTAGGGTAAAAATATCAGTGAGCTACCAATGACAAATAAATAAATCATCATTATCGATGAGTGTGTGTGAGTAAAACGACCAAACAGCTGAGTATTCAAATTGGAAATGCACCGCCCCAAACAAAGGAAAACGTTGTTACCTAATCTGCTGGATTTGGGACCCCACAGCGTGCGAAATGTTGTTTAATCTCTTTTATCAAAGCATGCACACGTGTTGGAAAGCGTAAAAATGTCAACCAAAGCGGTGATGTAGAACAGACGGCTCGTAGAAGACAACAACAAACATTTGGCATATGAGAGCATTCTTCATGCAACACGGATAAAAGGATTCAATTAATCCCAAATGTCAGGCCGTGGATAAATCAGCAGGCAACTTCAAAAGCGATAGAAAGACACCTTTTATTTCGGTTATATTTCTCTTTATCGCGTCTTCTATTTGTCTTTCAGTTCTGCATGTGACTCCAATCGGCTAGCGACAGTGTCACGGATAACGCGAGTGAAATTTGCTTCGTCGTTCTCCATTCCACCCATCGTGACTGACAGCTCGACGTTCAATAATTCATCCGGCCTGGGCTGTGTGAAGGTCAGGAGATCATCTGCGAGTGTCGCTGAGACGAGGTGGAACTGTCATCAAATATTCATTAACGCGCTGTACTGCCAATACGTTCTCAAAATACCCAATCTCTTCCGCTAACCTGCACAGATTTGCACTCAACGCGACCGACACTGTTTCATGCTAGCTCATAGTTGAGGTTCAAATTCAGTGCAAATTGTTGCTAGGGAAATATTTTATGGGGAAGGTATCTTCACCAACACAGCCAAGCAGCTGGAGAGATGTTGCAAAAACAATGACCTAATGCAAGTCCACACGTGCGCACACACACGCTCACAAAACGCAAATACACACTTATCTTAATCCGGCACATATTACGCTCTACTTACTCCTCGATATTAGCCAGGTGCTGCTGTTGTTTGCCGCAGCATTTGTAATCCTAAACTGGAGCCGTTGGATGCATCCATATCAGCTTGATCCGATCAATGACTTGTTGCTATTGGTATGCCACAGCAAATGGACCAGCTGCTCCAATCCAAGACTTCTGCCTCCATTTGTTGAATTAGTACATTATCTCATAGAAAAAGACATGAGAAAATAGTCATGAGATTTGACTGAGGATTTATGGAGAAGTTGTGTTGGAAGTCAGAGGATGGAGCCACAGGTGTTAAACAGCTAAGCACTTTAGCGGCTCGGGCGGGGATAGATGTTAGTGAAGCAAGAAGGCTTCTCCGACAAGACCCTCTGCAGAGCAACTCAATGCTAAGAGGTCAAAGGCCATAGGGGGCGCAGTGGGCGACAATGGAAGCCATTTGTTTGCTTGTCGTGGCTCAACAGGTGAGCACTGGCCAGGGGAACCGGCTTCTCAAAACATCTTACATGATGAGGAGAAAAAAAAAAAAACATACCCCCATGGACTCAATGTCAGGAATGTCCACCGCACACGGTCAGTCACTCAGCACATACACGTCACAACAAGCCGCGTTCGCCGCTGTTCACACTGCACTGTTTGCTTTGTAGCTTTGTGAGGGGAGCTTACCCTGTAAAAATGCGACAGCAGAAAAAGCATGGCCACCATCGGTGAACAGCTCAATGTTTGTTTTCATTCGAATGTCACAAGGTCTATGTTTTTTTTGTTTTGTTTTTTTTCCCCCCCTCCCTGCACCTGCGGAGCAACAGCCCAGGACTGGTAGCATTGTTTTGAATGTGATCCAACCCGAGGCTTTGGGCCAGAACAGACTTATTATGTATGATTGTTACCTTGAACATGTCGTTGCACCCGATCCTCCTCAATTCAGACGTTTTTATGTATTGCACGAGCTTTTTCAGCTAATTCATCGAATTTGAATGAGCTTTTCAGCAACATTTTTTTGACGGTGGGCCGTGGAATCGAGATAATTACATTCAAGCGTTTAAAAATAAATGAGCAGCAGGAAGTCATGATGGCTTCTTGCATCTGGTTGTTGTGTATCATGGACAAATTCGTACTTCGTCATCGCTTGTAATCACGCAAACACTCAGAACAAACAGGTTGAGGGTGTGAAGATTGTCCAAACAACTTATCCCCGGTGCAAATCACATTGTTCTGCTCTGACGAATCGCCGCTCTGCAGTTCCACATTCCGATGCGGTTGTAACTGTCTGTTTTATTCCGATTGTTTCCAAGTCAGGTGTTGAAAGACGTAGCTGAACGGAGACGTTGGGTTCTTGACAAGTTGTTTGGATCTTTCTTCTACACTGGATTACATGAGAAGGAAAATGCTTTTTTGAGAGCGAGTGAGATTTGTCTTTGCGAATTTCGTCCACTTAGTCCTGACTGCAATCATGAACGAAATCCACAGTGGGTAGTCTAATCTTCTCTAGGGCAATTAGATCTTTGACACAAAGTTGGCAATGTCAAACTGACTCCTTTTGAGCTCTCATATGAAAGTAACCCTAAAGTTCGTAGTCCTAATATCTCTACATAACGGGGATCATCCTGAAAAGAGCAGCGAGTGAATTGAGCGCACCAGCTAATTATCTCCTTTGGTTTGGTCCAAAGACAGAGAGGAAAACAAAAGAAAATTCAGAACTGTGGCCCAATGTCACGCCGCAAACCTTCCTGATGTGCCCGCAGGTTAAAAAAGCACAACAAATTCAGCACAGGTGTGTGTGTGCGTGTGTAGGAATGGAGACGATCAAGCAGGTTTGACACGCAGAAGCACCCGACGGCAAAACTAATTGCCTTCTGCTGTCTATGGAGCAAAAGGTTAAAGAGATCTGTCAGGATAGAACCATGACGGGGACGAAGAAGAACTGCGTGAATGACGAACGAAATGACGAATACGCCACTTTTGCTCGGTCAACCAAGTTAACAGATTTAAAAAATTGAATTGAAACAAATATGGGTGTTGTTTATGCTACCAGTTAATTACTGACCTCAAAACCACGGAGAAAATTGATCTTTATGAGGGTTGTGCAGATTAGCCAAATGCTACCACATATATCACACGGAAGACATTGTCAACGTCTTGTGTAATTCCAGATGTCAAAAAATTTTTTGACATTTGACGGCATGACGAATGCTTGTGTAAATGTGTTCTGTGTGGCTTTTAGCGTTTGTCAGGGTCCAGGGGAATGTTAATACAGCACACATGGCGTATTCATCTTGGTGTTTGGGTGATAGTTTTATAGTTGTGCCTGATGATGCGCCACTTCCTGCTTCGGATCAATTGATGCCTGCTGCCAGTCGTGGGTCAAGACATGATTTCAGTTTCTCAAAACCCCAAAGTTGGGTCCGATGTCATAGCTTCTAAGTCACATGTGGCAAAATAAGTCTCATCTGTTTGATTTATATGAGCACAATCATTAATAAAAACAGGATTAATTTTACCGTGGATTATTGAGTCCTTTACTGCTCAGAAAATTCATGAATGCAGTAAATAGAAGTCAATAAACACCCTTGGGAGGCTGATATATTGTCTATCAAAACATCACTGCAAGTAGTTGGAATTAATTGACACTGTGTACAATCATTACTTAATTTGTACTTTTAATAAATCCATACAGAGCCCTCAGCACTTTTGCGTTGATTTTAAGTGTGCATAACATGGCAGCCTTTATCCCATTAGCAGCAGTAGATGCCCGAGGGCAATAAAAGAGGAAGGTCATAAATAAAAATGAAAGAAAGGCAAGTAAGCAGAACACTTGAGCACAAAATACATTTATTGTGTTTGTGTGCCTGTTCAGTCAAGTATGCTTATTACAACACAAATGTTTCTTACAAAGCTCTAAAGTCACTCATCTGATTAGTTATTATCATTTGTCTTAATAAACGGGGATGATTACTACTATACTTAACAAAAAGCAAAGAAAAACCTGACTAACTTTGGTTGGTTGCCGTGAAGGAATTACAACTTTGAGGTTCAGCATGGCTTCATTCGCCACAGTCAACCTCCCCCTTTTGAACTCGCCCCAAACAACGGGCTCACCGACAGCTTCATTATAACATGCTAATTTCCATGATGATTGATTAAAGTAAGCCGCTTCTTTTCAATGTCCCGCACTGACCCGAAGAGATGAATGTACAGCGGAGGCATAACAATATGCAAAAGCTCAAGATCCTTTACCACACTTGTTTTTTTAACATTCCCTAAGTTCCGATCCTTGCTTATTCAGGCTCTTTTCATAAGGTCTCTATTGAAGCCAAGGAAAAAGGCTCAGCAGAAGCAGGTGGTCGCTCTTTTCTTCCAGGCAGGTATAGAGGGGGGCCGGGAGCTCTCTGCATGAGCGAGTCCCACTCCTCCATCCTTCATTCAGCTCCGCTATTCACAGAGGCCCTATTTTGTCAGGACCAAAGCAACATGGGGAAAGAAAGAGGGATCATCCTTTTTTTTTTTCTCCTTTTCCCCCTTCTTTGTACGGCACAGAGTCGTACAAGTGGTCCCAAAGCCTCTGCTAACGAGCAAGCCTCAGACAGAAAAGAAGGTTTCTGGAAAAGAAGAGGCTTGATTTATATGGACTGCTTTTTTTCCCCCTCACTGATGGAATGTCAGTCTTACCCCGCTGGGTGGTTTTGTACCTTTAGAATATATAGAGGAAGTCCATGATAAATAAAGCTCCCACTGAATGTGCCAGTGTGCATTCAGCAAACTATAAACTTATTCAATCATTGTCGTTATGCATTTCAGGGGGAAAGTAACTGCGTGTGGTGTCTCCAATCTGTGCGTAATCAGACACGGTGTGTGCCACGAATAGCAACGTCTATGCAATTACATAGATATAATTTCATAAGTAACGATGTAGAATAATATTCAGAGAAATATGAACAACATATCCCAAAAGAGACCATTTATGGCCCTCTGTGCCATATTTTTTTTTCCCAGTTACTTCAATTAAATGGAATTTTCCACCACTGGCCTGTGGTGTCTTTGAGGGTCTTAATTGAATTTGAACCAGCGAGCCACTGTGAGTTAGCTGGCTAATTACATCTTCGGTGTGGATGTGCTGGGACTGTGGTGTAAACCAACCGTGTAATTCATCGTAGAAATATTTTGCTCAAGTTAACTGTTGAATACATTCGGAAATAGAGAGGCTGGAAGAATGGGTGAACGATTAGTCATTTTCTCGTCAACGCGACTCCCACGACAAAGACGGTGTGAGATCCTTTGGTGGTTCGAATGCAGTAAAAACAGAGAAACAAAGCGTGCTGGCAGACAAAACGGTGTTTGGCTGCAACAGATGTACAACACAGAGGTCACCTTTCAGAGAGCCAAACGAGCACATTCCTCTCCTTACATGGAACGAAAACAGTTCCAGGCCATCGCTTCTTTTATGAAATATTCTATTCACAAGGCTTATTAAAACAAACACGTTGCCCGTCTGCGTACGGCCTCGCCGCTTCATCGTTGTCAGCGCGGTGTTGACACAAGTAAACACCTGCTGAAAAGACGTGGAAACCAACCGCCATTTTGCTCATACTTTCAACAATGCATACCTTGGTTGCGGCTTAAACTGTTAGCATAACACACTGGGCGAACACCTCTACCCACGCCCACCACGTGACAGAACAGGTCAGGTTGGGGATGTGGAATGGCGTGTCTCTCATCGCTTGCCACCGGGCCACCGAGATACGTGTGGAACCAATGACAGGAAGTTGGCACGGGAAAGCGCTCCTCATTAGACAAACACGGAGAAGAAGCTCCTCATAGTTATGAAAGACGGAAAATGACGAAACCATGAGAAAGAGAAACGCCGTGTTTAAACACCTGCAAATGTTGCCGAGGTGTCAAACAGCTGTCATGTCTTCGAGTGCTTTTTTGTGTCCTGATCCTTTTTTGTTTTTCTTGTATCCTTCATTGTACTTTTCGCTACATCTGTATTGCAGCGAGCGCGCTATTGACACACAGCCTTTCTGCTTCCTATTAGCAAAAGCATCTCCACACTCCCGCAACAGCCGTTAGCCATCCAGTCCCAGTATGGCCAGTTGGCGGCCTTTCACGCCTCTCCATTTTATAGCTGATGAATCGCTGCAGCAGATGCTTTGTTATCTTTGAAGATTCCAGAAAGACAAGCATGATGAATCCCCCATAGGCCGCGCACATCCATCAACCATTCGCCAGACATCATGATGGCCCCAAAAATGCGTGCACCTGAGTCGCATGCGGTTTTCTGTGCCAGCTTTCCACTGGAGACTTGCCTGCGTTCAAGAACAGTATTTTCCATCCCAGCTATGAAAACAACAATATGGTTGGTGTCAAAAACTGCCATACAGAAAATGGAAATCTGGTGTGGTCGTTAAGTTTTTTTCACGGGGCATTGTCACGGAAGCCTCACGTGCACTCCACTCATCCGTCACAATTTCACACAGCGGTGCAAAAGCCGGCGAAGTCTACCAGTGAAAAGGAACCAGTTATGGTAGCAGATGTCGTTAATGCATTCCTTTCCATGTCAACTCTTTGCAGAGCTCATGGAGGTCATAAATCTGCAACAATCACTTCAAGACGGTGCCGTGTCTAAGGTTTAAGGCGAATAAGTCATAAGGTTGTATGACGCTTCTCAATTTTGCAATGAATTTAAAGTCGACGTTAGAAAGTGCACACCTTTTGCATCTCTTGTATTTGCAGTATGTCACATTGCAGAGATTTACAGTTGGCCTATTGGTCAAATTTTTAACCTAGTGGCCTGTTAGATTAGTCAATAGAGTGCTATTAAAAGCAAATCACACAAACATTTCCCTTAAAATAGATCCCAAAGCACCTGATCCATCTGTTGTAGGCGCGTCAGAATATTGTGTCAAGCATATTTGGGGCAACCGGGGTTGGAGACCACATCACTTGTTGCGTGCAAATACAGAAGCAGAAGAGCTTTTTTTTTTTTTTTTTTTTTTTTAAATCGTTGGTGTTTATTTTAATACTCAAACATGAGAAATGCATAAATCAGCACTTGTTTCCACACTGTTTTTAATATCAAGTATGCTTGTGAAATACACTATAATTCGTTTTGGCTGCATGCTTTGACGTGTCTGAAAACAGCTGTGACTACAGCCTTAAATTAACTGTTTTAGACTGAAAAAGAGTTTCAAAATACCGTTTAGTGAATTTATTGACACTTTTCATAACCTTAAATGAATTTAATTCATGATGTAACCGTGACGTCCCGTTTCACATTGCTGAAATGGCTTCCTGACACTTGTAGAGAGATGGAGGCCTCACCTGCAATGTGAAACCTGCTTTTATTTCTTGGAAAAGAAACAAGAAACCAAACCACTGAAGTGCCTGCAGTGCTGCAGGTGCGAATATCTGTTTGCCTGTAAGCATGATTAATAGTAATGAAATGTGGGACTTCTCCCAATACGGAACAATCACCCATTCCTTGACGCCATCAACCAACAAACGCAACATGTCAATGCCTGGTAAGTGATGAAAAAAATATTTGTAGGTAAGGAGCCGAATGGAAAATTGATTGCTTGCCTATGTGCATTACTGAGATGACATGATGTACGATCATGACGATTTGAGAATTGAAAATTATGTTTGTTGATCAAATTGAAATCTTAATTGATTTTAGGTACTTGCTAAATGACATTTAGCTAGCTGTTGTCTGCGTTTGGTCATGTGGCAGTCGCACAGAGCTGTGATTGGCCAAAGTAACTGCGATGTCATTTTTAATCGACGGCAGGTGGCAAAATGGCCGCCGCCCTGAGACCGATAAAAACGGATGGATTTTGCGGGTTAATTTATCGTCCACGCACGCAATATTAATCAGAGTTTAGCCCTGCTGAGGCCCATAGATCAAATTATTATAAAGAAAACGCATTTTAATTGGTTTCATTGATTGGAAAATTAGATTCCCCAAATCTGCTGCATCGTGTTAGTGCTCGTTTGAGAACTTATTTCCTTGACGGTCACCTCAAATGAAAACATAATGACATTTTAAACCGGTTTTGTGATTATGGCTTGTTGTAAAGCGATTAGTTGGGCTGTCTCCGGCGCTGGCGGCCCCTTTAAGAAAGAGCGAGAGTTAGCGAGAGGAGGCGGTGTTTGAGGTTTCACACCCCGGAGTGGGAAACTTGGGCGGGTCTTGACACCGCTGACTGACAGCGGCTCACAACGCCGCAAGTCGGCCGTACACGGTGAACCCAAAAGAACCAATCAGGGAAAGGTGTTTGAGTTACGTCATTTACAAACAACCAATTACAGCCAGCCGAAAGTGGCTCTGGAATCACTGTTGTGCTTCCAACGTGGGACTACACTAACCTACTAGAAAAAAAAAAGGAAAAGTAAGCCAGAGGACAAAACTCATGGTGGCGGTGCACGGTCAAAAGGAGCGGGACTCTTCTTTTTCTATTACTCGGACTATTTAGTTTTTGTGATTACAGTCTGCAAATAATAAACCCCCGACCGGGTCTCTATCGGAGTTTGGGGACCTTTTCAAAGTTGGACTGGAAGTTGGATTGAAGCAGTCGGGACTGAGATTTGAACGCTATGCTTCGCTCGGCTTGCTACCAACGCTGGAGTTATTTGACTGTGGAAAAAGTTTGGGGCTCAACTTTACTGTGCGGGGGACAATAAACTACATGCACATTAAGTTCATTGTTAAAGCGACGTTAACTTTGCAACTTGCGGACTTGCTATTGCCATGTTTCTAGTGAACCGGGCGCACTGTGCCCTTTAAACGTCTTTTTTTTTGGGTTGGACGTTTGCAAACATGTCACTCAAGTTGGTGGGCACGCAGAAAATGTAGCGTTAAATGTTGCATCAATGCGTAACAATCATGAAATTGAGTGGGAATTGACTTTTTTTTAATGACCAAACTGAATCAAATTCAAAGCGCGCCTCGGACATCGAGGGAAAAGTTAAACCTCTGTCCTCAATGACTTTTTCCTCTTTTATCACCTACCTTTTGGCTATTGCGTACAATTCAGAGGAAACTTTGAATATGCTTTAAAGTGCATCATTTTTTTACAAGGCTGCACGAATATTCCAGTTTGCGGGTTCTGGAGAACTCAGCCGCGGCGCTCTTAGTAACTGGATACAAAATGGCGGCGTCCTCGGGACGTTTTGGATATCCCTCTCTTTGTGTTTTTTATTTATTTTTGTCACTTGAACTTTTGATCAGTCATGGATTGACATCCGAGTTGCAGTGTGCACAGAACTGTACCTGCAATGGAGATTCAGTGGACTGCAGTAATTTGGAGCTGGCAGCTCCGCCTGTTGATGTGCCTGTCAGGACGATTTCCTTGTAAGTGAATCACTTAATTATTACATGAAGCCCCTTAATCACTCTGTAAATATTTGATTATAACTTGAATTGCTACTGTCTGTCTGAGACTTCAAAAGTTTAATTTTTTTCCCCTCATAGTTTCTGGCTATTTTTGCATAAAGCTGCATGATAAATTGAGGTTTCGCCTGCGGCAAAGCACCTGTCAGCTAAGTCTCACTCATTAACCATCAAGACAAATTTACAAAGTCTGCTGCAACCTTTTGTTTTGTCAAGATGAATGTATTCTGTTAATTGTGCAAGAGGCCAAGGCTGTCAGGCCCAATGTCGTACCATATTTAGCACTGCTAGATGAATTGTCCATTGCATCATCTCACGATGCTCTTTTATATGTGCTTAAAGTGAACACACGTCTAATAATGGCTGTAAGAATCGGGACATACAGTTTTTTTATTGTTGCACTGGGTCAGAACTTGACGTGACTTCACTTGGGAACTGGAGTATTACGATGGTCAGTGGATCTCCACCACCTTTGATTGCTGGCGAATTGTGTTCACGCCCACAACGGCGCAAACGCAGGTTTTTAACTAACACCAAGCTGAGTGCTTCTTCGAAAATACTAAAACCCAGTTCAGCAGACAATACTTACTCGGCACGGACATGTCTTCTCACAAATGGCAATTCTTAAAAAGCACTGCCAGTCAAGTGCAGCACTGCATGTGTTTATTGATCATGTTTGCAAACACCATCCTGGTTGCCCTGGTAGAAGGTGTGTAACTTCTGTTGAGCTAGCGTCGTATCATAACAGCTCCAGTTGCGTCATGTAAAATAACTCTACTGATCCAGCATGATCTCTTGAAATTTTGTTATCTCGGGTGAAACAAGCTTTACAACTTTTAAATGATTGTTTTAAACCACGAGGCGACATACTTCTCTGCTTGAGCTCGTCGGTTTTTGACAGGCAACTCTGTTCCTGTAAGGCGTTGACTGCGTCTCAATTACGCTAACTAACCACAAAATGGTCATTTCAGGATTTCACGAAAGAAGCCATTTTTATTTACCTAAACATAATTCTTGCAAAATTACGACATCTTATTTGTAACATAGTTAAAAAGAACGATTAATATTATTACAATAATTAAGTCCAAGACAAATTACTGTTCGAGTTGGTGTTTCAGTAATGAACACGGAAGAGCAAACACGGTACAGTGAGTTATGTAAGCAGTCTAGATCATCTTTTGCCATACTGATTTTAGAAAGTGGATATATTATATATAAGAATGATGAAACATGATGGTTCACCCTTCGAATCCATCCGAGTCGTCTCAGTCATTTGAAGTCATCCAAAGAAGCTTTCCTTGCTCTCTCAGTGCCTCATCTTATTTTCAGCCACAGTAATGTGCATAAAAAGCACTTTGCCCACCGGGCACTGGGATTAATGGTATTTTTTAAAGTAAAAAAAGAAAAAGCATGTACATTATTTGTTTTGACTGTTATTCCATGATGGGCTCGCGGATATACAGTGTCTGTCTCACTCGCCCGCATTTCTCACAAGAAAATGTGCTTTATTTAGTACACAAACCGCATTTTATTGTACTTTCCAGTGTTCCCTACGACACACAAGGAAATTCTGGTGCCAAGCCAGCGGAAGCCAACTACTGAATGATCCTCTTTGTACCTCAGCATTTCCCAAGTGGTTTTCCAAGTTCCCTAATATACTTGGCACGCTCTGCTGCTGCTTGTCCCTCGAACCGTAGCCCCAAAACTGACAGAGGAGACTTATTGGTAAACAGTCGCCCTCAGGAAATGGATTTGCGTCGGCGGTTTCCCGGTTGACGACTGGCCGATCACACGGCCTCCGGGAATTTGAGGGTGCTAGTCGTTTTTCTTTTTTTCCAGCCTCCCTCATGCGATTGTTTTGTCAACATTGCGGTTCGCCGCCAATCCCGCCTTCAGGCTGGATCCACTCGCGCCGCCGTGCGCTACTTGACCGCCACTTTGTCCGAAATGGCTTTAGTCCCGTCCCATTACGTGCTTATTAGTTATCTCGCCGCATTTGCTGTCAAGATCAACAGACTGGACAACAGCTAAATGGAGACACGCTCGATGAACGTTCGGGCGGCCGCGTAGCAACAACAGCGGCTCTCGGTGGGTTTACAACACTTGTGGTTTCACAGCAATTTCACACTAGGCCGCATTGTAATCCCGCGGGATTGAGAGTGAGTTTGTTTATTGCCATAGTTTTCCCTTGCTGTGTGCCTTGCGTGTTCCCTGGCAGATATTTTCAAGTCACAGTTTGACCATCACGCCGGGTTTTGGCTGATGTTATGTTTGGCCCTGATTTTCATCAGCTGTTCTTCCCTTTGGGTTTTCATCAGAGGTTATTGGCATGAAGTTCGGGGTGTCGAAGAAATATGTAGAACATCTCCTTGGTAGAACTCACGTTAAAAGATAATAGCTCTGGTCATGCTGTGCCTCTGGCTACTGCTGAGCCTTTCGCCCAAATTTCTCGTGTTTGCAAAGCGTTGTCTGTGTGCCAAAGCACATGGCCCCAAGATGTGGTTCGACATCCTGCCCGGGAAAACCGAAGAACTCGCCCTCCCAGTCGGAGTGGCCGCAAAGGCTGGAGGAACTCTTTTGCTGCGTTGTGTGTGGGCGAGGAGCATTATGTATAACAGGTTCCTGTTATGTGTTTCAAAACAGGTACCTCATGTCTTAGTGCTCCGTTTTGGCTTCAGGGTCATTATTTTTGCTTGAAAGTGAAGGATCTCCTCATCATTTTGGTTCTGAATGAAATGTTTCTGTGGATTTATGACTCCAATTAACCGTCACCATCATTTGTTACGTCAATGAAGACGAATGAGCCTGTCTGAGAAGAATCTATGCAGGACGACATTACCTTCACTTGCGTGTTAGGGGATCAGAAGCAAATTGTTTCTTTCTTGAAGGAGCAGCCTCACTATCATCCATAAAACTTTGCAAATGAGCTTCAGGTGGAGCTTCTTCTCTTGGTGTGGCCTTTTGTGGTCTTCTTTGCAGTTCTCACAACAGCAGCATTTTTTTTTTTCTTTACTGTACTCGCTCAACAAGTGTTACAGTAAAGGACATTAGAAATAATTGAATTGGCTGCGGCCAATGTGCAAGTGGTTCAAATTGATTTTCCATCTTTGCTTGGCTTCACAATTGCTCCTTTTCCCTCTAATAGACCGCACTGTGATTTTCGTGTAGGTTACACAACGACAACTAATGTGGTGAAACCCACGTTAAGTTGAACTTAGCACACAACAGCAAGGTCAAAAAGCGACTTCACGTTTCTCGACTTTTGATAACCTCGCGATATTGCAAACATTTTTCATTCCGCATTTTAGATCCGACTTTTACTTCATCGCTTTAACTGACACGTAAAATGGTCTCCAGGAGCTGCTGCTAGTTTCTGTGTACACCCAGACGGCAGTTGCCCGGCTATAAAGCAGACCCTGATGACAGTGTGTTTGTGTGCGTGTGTTTGCACGCACGTAGGTGTGTGTGTCTCTCGGACACACAGGTTATTATTTGATGAGTTTTACGACGCTATGAAACCGACCACATTTAAGGGCGTTTGTGTCCCCGTGGGGCTGAAAGAGCCTCGTCACTGACATCACTTAACGCTCTGGATGAGCAAAGTTCATACGGCATTAATGGACAATAGGAACAGGAAAGAATCATGATGATGTATCGCTGTATGTTCTGACTTACATCATGTCATGTTATGACATCATCTTTACGCTCTGGTCCCTCAGCAGCCATACATAGCGCAGCAGTTTTTGAAGAAAAGCTTTTTAATCTGTTTTTGTATGTCAAGGCGCAGCTGATGAACTCCATGTTTCTTCAGTTTCGCTTTGTCAGACCGGCCTTCCTTATTTTACTCCGAGAAAGATTTCTCGGTCGGCAAGTTTGACGCTAATGTCTTCGATTAGCCGCATATCCTTCCGGCGATCGGGCCACTTAAAATGACAAATTCTGACCTCCACTCTGAGGTGAAGTGGACTATAACTAACCACCCGCACAAGTTATGAGTCACAAGTAATAACTTCAAGTTGTCGTTTGGCAGACTTATTGGTTTTGACTCCAAAGGTATTGAGTCAAAATCAATAAGCATCAATAATATTTTAGAGTCCACAGGAGTTTGTGGATGTGATTACAACAATATGCAGGGCGTTCTCTGTACATCCTTTCCTAGCTGGTTGTAAGGAACAACACGCCATCTTGTTTTGTCTCCCGTCAATCAATCCCAAATGACTTGAAGGCATCTGTTCTGTGCACTGCAAATTCTTTCAGATGCAATTGCTGGGCCACTATCTGGAAAGCATTAACCACGCTTAGTAGTCCCACTTGGAGGAGGGAAGGAGGGAGATAAACTCCTGTTATCAGCATATTCTCATACAGTAGGTGTTAAAATGCCACCCATCTTATCTGATCGGCAGGAAAATAAATCGGGCTGAATGAAGCGAAGATAAATACACTTGTTGAGCGTATGCCGCAGTTGGCTGAAGAAAAAAAAACGGCCGCATGCGGGCGTGCATGCAAACAAAGAAATGCTTTTGTTTGTTTGCCGCGACCTCTCGCACCCGTGTAGCACTTTTGCCACATTTTGCCCGCGAGGCTGTGTTTTCCCAAAGCATTCCTCGAAGGCAGCGGCAATGAAAGTTGCCGTATCGTTTGTTTTTTTTCTTTTTACACTCAGCTTTGCCTTAACAAGGTAAATTGCCTCCTGTTGCAGGGGATGACAATTTAGTGATCTAGACCACAAAGGGAGGTGGCCCATTAAACCATCATAAACCAGACACACATGTACAACTCCCTGTCAGGCCTGCGCCCGGAGGGCAGACACATGCTCGGCTATTACCTCGTCACCCTCTCGAAGAAGGAGAAAGACACGTGGAGGGAAGTGGTCATTATCTGCAATCAAGCCCGGGAGACATAAAAGGAAAATGCGTCGAAGGGGGAAAAAAAAAAAAGACTTGCAGTTAAATGGTCGTAAAAAAAATAATCGGATTGTTGGACATGAACTGTCTTTTGTCGGGGCGATGACTCTTAATTTTGATCCGAAATGAGTCACGAGCGATCATGAATAACGGTAGCTTTGCCGTTTTCCTCGTGAGGCAGGAATGGAGGAATGTGGCGCATCAGGTAAAAGTGTCCGCGAACAAGAACTCATTTCTCAGCAGGCCTGCGAAACATTCCTAGTCGCTCTCTCACGTCTGGACAAACGGATGGAGGTGGGAGGGGGTAGACTGGGATCTGCAGATTCCCTTTGTCGGGTAAACGCCAGCAGCAAACACAAACGCTGCTCTCACTGTCCGATCCTCTGCCAACGGGCGGCGGCGGCCGGCCAGCAAAGTAGGAGGTGTGTGCGAGACATACCATAAGTTGGCCTTGTTTATGCCCGACGTTAATTTGATGAATTTGGCATGGGACACCGTCTGTGAAATGCAGATGTTTGCCCTTCAATGCCCCCGTGATGCTCCCCCCCTCCTCCTCCTCCCCCTCCCACGTTGTCTGAGGTAACTCAATTGCTGAACAAGTCTCTCATCCTCTGTAAATCGAGTGCCGGCTATTAAATCTAAGTGCAGATTGATTGTGCAGACGAATGGCCTGTTAGTTTTGTTTGTGGAGCGAGCAAGCAGAGAGAGTTCCTTCATTGATAGTATTGATTCCGTCCTGCTTGTAGTCAACCGGATGATTTTACACTTTGTTTTCACTTTGAATTAGCTTGCTTGCCGCACATTATTCACACTGCGAATTCATTATCACCGCCTTTTCTTTTTTTTTTTTTCTAGAAATCTTGGCCACAGCAAGCTGACTGACATCAGCACCGAAGTGTTTTCCAACCTATCAAATTTACGAGAGTTGTGAGTATTCATCTACATCACTTTGTATATATTTCGGAAACTGTTTCACTTCTTAAAATGTCTGCTAGGTCAGCACAAACAAGGTTCAGGTAACCTACTTATCGTAGTCCTGCTAATAAAAATGGGAACATCTGTATTCGGGACGCCATAGCTATATTTGTTCCCACACACGCAATCGGGACTTCTTTTTGCGGCACGGCCTCGTCAATTTGGCAACGTTCGCGGTCGACACTTGGTAGCAGCTTCCTCGTAGGTGTTACCTTGAGCTTAGCCCGATTGAGAATAAGTGGTGGTTTTCTATATTAAGCCTCTCCTCCACCACCTGATATTGTAGCCAACACTGGCCTTGTCAATAATTTATACGGCGAGGAGAGGACTTGGCTCGCTTTCACTCAACACAAAACACACAGAAAAGCTTAGCCGCACTCGTGACATCATCAGGCCAAACAATTCTGTCACACTTTTTCTTGTGTCAATCATAATTTGATTTTTAAAGTAGTCTCCATAACCATTTGCTGACTGTGACTTTTCAGGCGGCTGGACCACAACGAGCTGACCTCCATACCGGATTTAGGATCGGCGGCTTCAACGATTGTCGCACTCTACCTGTGAGTAGACAGCGCTGCTTGTTGCCAGAATGATCTGCCTCTTGGTATTCTTAGGCTACTGGCCTCTTTGAAATGCTCTTGAAATAGTCTCCTGACATCTGTCAAGGATGCAAATGCTTTTACGTGTCACTTTTAGAACAGTGCCACTAGCGCTACAATGATACAGTATCATAAAATAAAATAAAAAATCACTAACTAGAGTTCCATTTGAGCTCGTTGGGTATCATTCTAAGATTTAAGAGTATAATCCTATTAGGCAGACATTTGCTCAATGTTGGTTTCTCCGAGTCGTGAAACCGGGCCTGCGGAGACCGCCCGCATTGGTATCTCACTGGAGATTTATTGCCTTATTTGGGAGGGAGGGAGGGAGGGAGGGGGTACGTATGTGCCAATGCTTGTCCGTGTTAAAAGCAGGAACTCTGCAGACAATATTTCAAATATAAGTTTAGTCTATAGTAAGTCATAGTCTGAAAACAGTGGACCAACGTTGCCACCTTGACCTAGATTCAATTTAATTAGTTATTGAAATGTTTAGAAAGGGTTATCTCATCCACACGTTTAATTTTCTCCACACCTTGCTGGAGTGCGGGCCGCCCGCCTGAAAACCTGTAGCTGCTGTCATCTTTCGGTTTTAGTGCTGAGGATTGCAAGAGTGGCACCTTAGCCTGGTGTGCTCACAAGTCATCCCGAAGTCTTTTTGTGGTCAGAGTCTTTCTGCTTTTCCTCACGCCAGAAAACCTCTATTCGCTCCAAGCATGGAAGTAACGCCCCTCCAAATAACCAGGGGGGCTTTTTTTGGCCTGACTTGAAGCCTGTTGCCAGGGAAGAGGCGAGAGGGAGGGTCCAGTATTTACAAAGCCACACAGCTGAAGTGAAGGCCCACCGAAGCACTTGCAGCTGCAGCTGTCTGTCACGTAGCTTACAGTAAAATGGGTGACGGCAAGCCGGGGGAGGAAGGGACGGGGGGGGGGGGGGGGGGGGGGGGGGGGTGACATCACCGTTTGGCGCAAGAGAAATAGTTCACCAATAAAGGACATTGTCCGAGGGTCATGTTAGAAAACAGAAATTTGAAAAGAGAAATGAAAGTCGACGGTGGAGAGTAAGAACATAAGGATGGCGCAACAAAGCATAAAAATGGTGTCGTCGTCACTGACGCAACTGCACACATCGCCCTCCATGTCAACTTCAAAGCGAGGTTCGAATACCGTTGGGAGGGGGGAGGTCATACATACTTCTCTTTTTGAACGGACCTACTAATTGCCTTCAAAGATAGCGCTGGAAACGGTCTTACCAAGGTAAATGACCGATGCATCAAAAGAAGCGTCAAAAAGGAACCGGGCTCGTGCTAATCAGATGCTCGACGGACCACGTTATTGAGATTTTGGAATTAAGTACAGCGGGTAAATCTCCCGGACTTCAAAAGCCGAGCAGCAGCGATTCATCAACGTTGTCATCAACAGTATGATAAAGATGGCCGCCGGTGTCGAGCAGTCAAGCTTTCATAAACGCCGCCATTGTCCGTCCCAACTTCAAACACGCCGGGCGCTCTCGCACAGCTGGATCCTCGAGCGTGGGAGGGAGCGAGTTTGGGTGGGGGCCGGCCGTGGTGGTGGAACTGGAAGGAGCGAGAGAGGTCAATCTCTTCCACCAGTCTGAGGCTGATCTGTTTTTCCCAGCAGAGGTCACCAGCTGTTGACCCTTGCTCACTTCTTAACTATCCCCTATTTTTCTCCTCCCCCATTCTTTTCCCTCGCGCTCAAAGTAGCCACTGTGTGTTACTCTGTTTTGTTGTTTGTGCGCTCGCACGGTTCGGCCTGAAGCATTATGGCCCGTGTTTATTCAGGTGGGCACTGCGGCGTGACCCCCTGATGCCCCCCCACCCCCAACCAATAAATGAGCATGTGTGTGTCCATTTGCTAGCTGAAGGCTAGAAAGGAAGGAGGCACCGACCGACCTTGTTTTGACAGTGTTGGAACACCTGCTCTCTTTTGCTTTCTTTGGCTCTTTGGACACAAACGACCCTGGGAATGAAACCAGTCGGTCGCAAAATATGGCGGAAGCTTGATTGAGTATGAAGATGGGTTCAATTAGTGTCTCCCCTCTGGCTTTCCTGTGTCGAGGTCAAATGCCAATAAGACAGATTTGAAACACTGCTTATGCAACCAAGCATATTTTTGTTTGTTCAGTAAAATATCTCTTTTTGCTCTTCCTCAGACATCATAACAAAATCCGCAGTATTGACGGCGCACGAATCCGAAACTTGGTTTCCTTGGAAACCCTGGACCTGAGCAATAATGACATCACTGAGCTACGAGGACACTCCTTCCCCGCAGGCCTCCGGATTAGAGATTTGTAAGTATTGGTTCAGACGCTAAACTACTCATTAAATGCAGTTACACAATTAATTCCGTGTTAAGAGCACTTAATGATTTTTTTAAGCCTTTGATGTCGATAGGAAACTCTCAATTCTTCCATTTGCACAAGCGTAACATCGTGCAACCTCACCGAAAGAAGAAATGTGTGTAGTGAGTGTGCAGCTGTGTTTGGGCGTCCTCAGGTACCTCAGCAGCAACAAGATCACCACATTAGAATCAGGAGCGCTAGACCGTCTCGGCTCCACTCTCCAGGTCCTGAGATTGAGCCGAAACCGTGTCAGTCAGATTCCCGTCAGGGCATTCCAGCTCCCGAGGCTTACCCAGCTGTGAGTACTTTTGAATTTACATCGGTGTGAAAATGTGGGTCAAACGCAACCAAGATTTATTGGCTTCTTCCAAGTTCCCCAAGTGGTTACTTCATTCTCCGTCCTAGCTTAGCCAAACTTCATTTTACTTTGTCTCACCGAAGTTGGACACTGTGTACACACAAGTATTGATTGTCTACGCCTCTGACTGGAAGAGTAAAAGCACTTTTGGAATGGACGTCTAACCTGTTTTGATTCTATCAGGTTCTACAGGTGTTTTTTTTTTTTGTCGGCCAGCCAATCGTGTGACGTCAAATTAAACACAAACAAAGAGGCCAGGTTGTTTATTTCCTCCTTTGAGGGCAATTATTTTTCCTTCTTAATTGCTGATGTGATGAAACAGTTTTTTTAAATAGTTTGTAACCTTTTGGCATGATTTGTGTTCTTCTGTCCAACCCGCAGCGAACTGAACAGGAACCGCATCCGTCAGGTGGAAGGTTTGACTTTCCAGGGTCTTTCCAGCTTGGAGGTGCTGAAGCTCCAAAGAAACAGCATCAACAAGCTGACTGATGGTGCTTTCTGGGATCTTGCCAAGATGAAAGTCCTGTACGTATCTCTGACAATGTACAATTCGATATTTCATGGCAGCGTTCTGTTGTCATGATTGATATCTGATTGATTGTTTGTAATCCAGACACTTGGAGTACAACAGCCTGAGCGAGGTGAACAGTGGCTCCTTGTATGGTCTGACGTCCCTTCAGCAGCTCTTCCTCAGTAACAACTCAATAACCCGCATCAATCCTGACGGTTGGAAGTTCTGCCAGAAACTGAGGGAATTGTGAGTGCCTCCTCCGACTCCAAATCAAATTTCTTGAAATATAATTATTCCATATCTACATCCATTTTATCTTCAGCAATATGATCTTTCAAGGGTTAAACGCCGCAGAGCTTGTACACTCAATATGCTCTAGGAAGGATAATCCTGTTTATCCCATAATTAGACCTGAGCTCAATAGCTTTAGAACTGTTCCTTTGCTGTTTTGTGTGTCTTTTTCTTCATCCCTTGAGCGTATGCCATCTTGTGCTCGCCGTGTTGTGGTAATTACACCGACGGATCACATTTGCCCCTCCATTGTCAAGTGAAGGACAAGGTATTAGCTGAGAGCCTTCCTCCTTTTCTGTTGACATGAGCGTCATTTCACTGCTATAAAATGCTTTACTCAGCTGAGGCGTTACTAACTGCGAGGTGGACCGGCTTTGCGTGTTTGTCCATGTGTAACAGTTAGACAAGATTACCAGTTAGATGTAAGTTTACCGTTCATATCTGAGCGCCATATCCTGTAAACATGTCTATGAATGATAGATTGCCTCCTGGCTGTCCTCTTTGCGTTTTAGTGGTCCTGTGGCTTTTCTTTTTTTTTTTTTTTTTTTTTTTTTTTTTAAATCAGGCGCTCTGTGTATATGAGCAAGAGGGGAGCTGTATGAAGTCACAAGACAAAGACTCACATTTTCAAATTATTTTTGATGACTATGAGTAGTTACTTTTAGTCCAATGTTTGAGTGATTCACCCATCTTCCTTTCCATTTGAAATTTACCGTAAATAAGTGTATAGTACAAAATCACTCTTAAAAAAAATATATTTTTTTCTTCCTCACTGCTATGCCTCGCTTGTCCTAGTCGCTGTGTGTGTCTCACCCGCATTTTCTCTCTCCAGGAATCTGTCGTATAACAACCTGACGCGTCTGGATGAAGGCAGTCTGGCTGTGCTGGGGGATCTCCACACCCTCCGTCTGGGACACAACGCAATAAGCCACATCGCCGAGGGAGCCTTCAGAGGCCTCCGGGCTGTACGCATCCTGTAAGTCTACACCCCCCCCCCCTCCTCATCTGCCATTAGCAAGTCAAAATCACTCCTGAGATGTGCCGCAGGGGAGTAGTGAAAGCCGAGATGTTGTCATATTTGATTAGCTCTTTGAATATGCCATGCTGATTTGAGGTCTTTGGTGTTTGCATATTCAAAGTTTGATCACATAGGCCTTCTGTATTTTTGGGACTGTGTTCACTTATGTCACAGTTTCCGTGGCAACTTTCTGGTCTTTCTTGCTTTGTTCCTTTTGGTTTTGTTTTGCTCCGAAAAGAGTCACTTTGCTGCCTTCGGAACTTACGCAACAAGTTCCTTTTTTTTGCAAAATCTTCAACCTGTTGGGAAAAAAAAAAGAGAACATTAGTACGTGAAAGACGAAAGCCTGGTGTCTCCACTGTGGGTGGCGGAGCCAGGTAGTGTTGTGCCCTCACAGCCTCTCTCTGCACACTTTTTATTTTCATGAACACACACTTTATTTGTTCCCTCATCCTCCCCGTTCATCCCGGCACTCTTGTGTCTTTGAGGCAGACCTAATTTAATCAGCCGAGGGGAGAACAGCCATAGACCGAGCCCGAAAGTTAGCCGGGGGAGCTTTAATTGGTCCTGCTTTGCTGGCTGAGCTGGCACGCCACCCGAGCCTGCGGCGGGGTGTGAAAGCTCCAAACAAGCCCGCATGGTCCCCTTATTCGGCCACGGGGGTTGTTGGCCCATCGCGCCGCCCCCACCTTGCCCCCAACCCAACACCCACCACCACCACTGGCCTTGCTTTAACAAGCCAACAACCATTCACATCCAGCCAGCCAGAAAGAGTTGGAAATTGGCAGCTCCAGTTTGGCAGCCAGTGGGGGATGAAAAGAACGAGGGTGGGGAGGGGGGGGTTCTGCAAAGCATGGGAAGGAGCAGTATTATGTTATTGTGAAGATGGTGATGGGTGGGTGTGGTTGGCCAGCAACCTCAAAGGTCTTGAGTTTGAAAAATGATTTACGACACAAGTGTTTGTTCCCTTCCTAGACAGCTGGCCTTGACTGTATTGTGTGAAAAAGCAAGTGAAAAACATTCAACAAGTGTTAAGGAACTTTCTTTCAGTAAATCTATTCAATCTTTGCCCGGCCATTGCTAAGCTTGCTCTGTAACCCGTGAAGACTTTTGGCCCGAGAGTAGAGCAGCAGAGGGGCTTCTAAGGCCAGGTGCAACCCATGACGAAGACTTGGCTTTGCTAAGGCAGCACCGAACCTGTCATCCATCCTTCCGACGTTTTTATCCTCTTTTCTCTCATTCTCTGCAGGGAGCTGGACCATAATGACATCTCAGGCACAATAGAAGATACCAACGGGGCCTTCTCGGGATTGGACAGCCTCAGCAAGCTGTGAGTCTCTAATTCTTGTTTTCCCCTTTTAAATTGGGCTTTGCCATTTTCACCATGAACCCCAAATAGTTTTCAAATTGGCACGTAGTTCAATGTGACAAGTCGTCAAGTCTCCCGGGATGGAGAGTTGGTGCTGGCCTTTGAGTAGTAATTCCTAGTAATCAAGCCACAGGATGAAAAGACGATGTCCAGCCAAGATGGTTCTCAGTGTGTGCGCTGCTAAAGGAGAAAGAGGAAGAGAAAGGGCCTTTTCTTCACACTGGCGGGGGTTCGCTCCCCAATAGGCTTAGTTCCATTTCTTCTCCGTGCTTGCGCTCGACCTGCCCCCGCTTTCACGCTCTCTGTTGTTGGGAGCTGAGAGAGGGTGAAATTGAAGGCCGCATTCAGTCATCAAAATCAAACGCCTCACACGCCCCCGAACCCTGACCCCTACGTCTTTTGTCAAGTGTGGGCCCGAGCGGCTCGCTGCATCCCAAGCCTGCTTAGCTGAGCCGTGGGAGGGAGAAGATGCAAAAAAATAAAAAGAGAGAGAGAAATAGTTGGCGGCACATCAAAGTGTACACACAGGCGTGCTTTCGATAATTCTTAACGTAAATTGCACGAATGATGAAGTAGAAGATCCAATGGAGGAAAGGACGTGGACTCCAAATAAGAAAGCAGCAGCTGGCTGAGCTTCTCATGTAGTAGCTTAAATATCGTCACAAACTCCGTCGGGTCATGGCTAATATCATTCCACGCAAACACAATTTCACACACTCACTCTTTCACCTTTTGGCTAATCTCTAGACAGTTCAGATTTCCGCATTTTCGATCCCCCGCCGCTTATCAGATTCAGCCTTGCTAATTGTGCTCCACTCTTCTCCCCATCCCTGCATACTTGGTCCGCATCCATCATGGTCAGAACGCTTTTTGGAAACAAGATCAAGTCCGTGGCAAAGAAAGCCTTCGCTGGACTCGAGACCCTGGAACACCTGTGAGTATTCTACAATGGGGGCCATCATGATTGTGAAATCACATAATTGTACTATTATTGCCTTATCATGTTATAGATACTAATTTGGAATTTAGAAGCCATTGAAAAAACGTTCAACTTGGTTCACTGGGTTTGCTTTAGTGGGCCATAGAATGAGTTGGCAGGCCGTATGTGGCACCTGGGCCTTAGGTTTGACACCGGTGATGTAAAGGCAGAAGCCACGGCAAGCGCCCAGCTGCCTCTTTCTCGCTAGCCCGGCACAACTTCAACTATGACCTTTTGGCTTCCTGCTGCCGACCAGGAACAAAGCTGTAGAACATGTGTCGCATTCTACCAGAGGATTGCAAATTCCCCTAAGCTTTTTCACAAGCAGGCATAGACACCTGGATTTGGTTGTATGTATCTGAGGACGTTTGTTGACTTGCTGCCGCACCCCAACAGGAACTTGGGTGACAATGGAATCCGCTCCATCCAGCCCGATGCCCTAAGCAAGATGAAGAACCTCAAAACTCTGTGAGCACTCACCACATCATCCAATCCACATTTTACCTGTACACGTTACGTCCCAAATTGATTTTCAGGTGTTTGCTTCTTCTCTGCAGTCTCATCCAGAGCGACAGCTTCTTGTGCGACTGCCAGCTCCGCTGGCTGCCTGAGTGGTTGGTGGCCCGCGGAATGCAGAGCGGCGTTAACGCCACGTGTGCCCACCCTGAGGCTCTCAAGGGTACCAGTGTATATCAGGCTCCATCCAGCAGTTTTTTGTGCGGTGAGTAATGTGTGTGTGTGTTTGTTCTGCAATAGCTTTCATTTAAATTCCGTACTTACTTTGACCTATCCCGTCCCCTTCTGTCATCATTTAGATGACGTTCCCAAACCCCAGATCAGCGTCCACCCAGAAACCACAGTGGCGGTCCTCGGCAGCAACGTGCGCCTCACCTGCACGGCCGCCAGCAGCAGCTCGTCACCCGTGACCTTCACGTGGCGCAAGGACCAGGAGCTGCTTCGACACGCCGAGACGGAGAACTACGCCCACGTGCGCCCTCGCCCTCAAGACGGGACGGGCGGAGGCAGCGGCGTGAAGGAGTACACCACGATCCTCCACCTGCGCCACGTCACCTTTGCGCACGAGGGGCGCTACCAGTGCATCATCGCCAACCACTTTGGCTCCACGTACTCAAGCAAGGCCCGTCTCATTGTCAACGGTAGGCTTTGTTCGTACAAATGGAATTGCCAGAAAATCGATGACACAGCAGTATTTCTTTTGGGGGATTTTTTTGTATTGCTGTTGAAAAAAAAAAAAAAACAGGGCTGTGCAGCAAAAATCACGGCCATCAGTTATCTGTTAACATGTGTGTGATTACATCACTTCCGCCAAATAAAACGTCTGTTGACATTGCGCTTATCTGCCTTTCAATTGTTCCACTTGACAGAGGCGCAATTGAGTTCGGTAGCCATGCGGGAGTTTCTCCTCTTTCAGCCGAACAAAAGTCTCCACTCTCTTTTGCCGTTCGTAACAAATTGATTTGACTCCATGACAGAAGCCATTTCTCTACCGCTCTGCCCCTCGGCCTTCTCGTCGCGTTTGTGACAGAATTATTCTTCAGTTTGTCATCTTTGGTGTCATGCCTATGAAAGCTTGCAGAAGTGTGATTCCGCCTGCGTCCATTTTAATCCAAGTTTTTTTGGTTTGCAGTGCTGCCATCTTTTGTGAAGACGCCCAGGGACAGCACCATCAGAACGGGCCACACGGCTAGGCTCGAGTGCGCCGCCGAGGGCCACCCGGCGCCGCAGATCGCCTGGCAGAAGGACGGCGGCACGGATTTCCCCGCCGCCCGGGAGCGGCGGATGCACGTCATGCCCGACGACGACGTGTTCTTCATCATGGACGTCAAGCCCGAAGACATGGGCGTGTACAGCTGCACGGCCAAAAACACGGCGGGAACTGTGTCTGCCAACGCCACGCTCACCGTGCTAGGTAGCGTTCGCTTCTGCTCATTTTGGCCCAGCGTTGATGCTTTTCCCACAACTCCAAAGGAACACGCTTGTAAATAACTCGGCTCTCGTGTGGGAAGCTGTAGAATGGCCAGCTTTATATTTTTCCTTTCCTCAGCAGCTGTGGCCTTGCTGTGCGGGTCGGGGGCCAAAGGTCAGCGTTGAGGGTCAAAGGGGATTGTTGGGGGAGCGAGCGCGACTCACAGAGGGATGTTTGTTAGACATTCCCAAACAACCCCCACCGTTACACCTCCACTCTCTGTGGGAGCGACCGACACACGTTATTGGCCGCTCTGTCTTGTTGGTTCAGACCGAACCGAGCTCACTAAGATCATCTTTGTCTTCTCTTGTCGGGAATGGAAAAAATAAACCGTTTTCATCGGGTTGCCCTTAAACGAGCTCTGGGTGGCGGTACTTGAGACTGGGGCGACTGAGGACTAAGCCACTCGACAAACGGGAAAAATAGAAGCGAGCAGCCCCGTGCTGATGAACTGAATCTGTGAAGGAGTGGCGGGGGTGGGCACGGAGGGGGGTTCGGGCGGCCTTCGAGGGGCCCCTGTCTGGAAAATCCTCTCGGTGAGAAAAATGGAAGCCCGAGACGAGCCTGGAAAGGAGGAGCGTGTTAGTTGGGGGGAGTGGAGAGAGTGAGAGAAGATTGATAGGAGAGAGATGGAACACTGAAGTGGGTTAAGTGAGATCTCTTTATCTGTGTATGTCCTGCTGTGAGGGGAAGTTCTCAGTATGCGAGATGCACACACACACACACACACACACACACACACACTGGTCAATGTGTTGCCGCAGAAACACTTGAATTATTGTTCTCTAGAGGCTTTTGTCCCTGGAGAAATCCTCTAAGTGAAAATGTTTCCTTACCTTAAGATGTTTCATGATGTTCACAGATGTCAAGGAAAACAGTTCGACCGCAGCCAAGACGTATTTTTTTTTTTTTAGATACTCTGAATTCTAACCGCCGGTTAGTTTGTGCGATCGCTCAAACGATATTCCCTTTGGCCTTACAGAAACCCCCCACTTGGCGCAGGACCTCGAAGATCGCAACGTGGTCGTAGGTGACACGGTGGCGCTGCAGTGCAAGGCGCTGGGCAGCCCTCCGCCCCGCATCACGTGGCTGCACGACGACCGGCCTCTCCGCCCCTCCGACCGCCATCACTTCACCCCCGGCAACCAGCTGCTGGTCATCGGCGCGGCGACGCCGGAGGACGCCGGCCGCTACACCTGCCTCATGTCCAACATGCTGGGCACGGAGCGCGCTCACAGCCAGCTGCTGGTCACTCAGCGCCGTGGGCCCTGCGCCGCCGCGCCCGGCCTAAGCACGGTCACCATAGGCATCATGGTCATCGCCGTGGTGACGAGTATCGTGGTCACCTCCCTGGTGTGGGTGTGCATCATCTACCAGACAAGGAAGAAGAGCGAGGATTGCAGCGTCACCAACACGGGTTAGTCTGCTTCAGCAACACGTGACTTAGTTCAAAACAATCCTCATGAATGTGGTTTGACCTGTTAACCAGACGTAAACCCCCGAGGGCAATTGTATTTTTGTTTTTTGCGGCCGCTCGTCGGAAAACGTTTTTCTCTAATTCTTGCGACTCGCTCACCTCCAGATGAGACTATCGTTCCTCCCGACGTGCCGAGCTACCTGTCCTCTCAGGGAACGTTGTCGGAGCGCCAGGACGTTTGCATCCGCGTTGAGGCCGCCAACGGACCTCAGCCCAACGGACACCTGGTCGACTCAACAGGTAGCTTCTTACCTCCATCTCTGATTGGCTAATAATCCATTTATTGGTTGTTACCGCTTTTTAGTTTATGTCGCAATCCGACAGCCTGAATTTGCTACATGACAGCTGCGGGCACAATTAATTCGCGTCTTATTGCGGCAACTGCTGTAAAAATAGAAAGCATTAAAAAGGTAGCGTACAAATGCCTTTGTGTCACCTCAGCTTTGATTGAGTCCAATTATGTGCATGCACATTTCCTCATACCTGATTATTTCGCCATGTTTATTTATTTTTGGGCTACAATCGGCTTATGCCTTTGAATGTGATGTGTTTAGTGCAGAGCCTGAACTTTTGCGGCCTTTTTTCTGTAGTCTAAACAAGGCATTTCATTTGATAGTAGAAAACACTTTTGTAGAATGTTGTCAGTGGAAACATTAGCTGACCTATTTAGTATGCTTACGTCATTTATCTTCTTTCAGTCCCTTGCTGAAAGGGCAACAAACTCACTCTTTCGATCAGAAATATTTGCTAGTAGTTTACTTTTTTTGTGATAAAGTCCGATTATATTGGCATTTAAACAAGCAATTTTAGTTATTATTATTTTGAAAATGACCAATATCAAAATGAATTGGTCTATCCTGTGTGTATTTGCTACACTACATCCTCACATATCCACAAATTTATTTTTAAATTTGCCGCAGGTTTCGATGGGCCGGTCCTGTGCACGGATTGCATGGAGAGCAACGAGCTCTACTCCAAAGACCCGGATTACCAAGTGCACGGCTTTGCCCCGGGTGGGCTCAGCGAGTATCACCAGCAAGCCGCCCCTCCGCCCTATTCGCACTGTTCCTCGGCGGATCGCGTGGCGCCCCTCTGCAACGGGATTCGAAAGGACGCTCAAGGATTTCCAAACAACGTGAATCCGCACGACAGAGAAGGTAAATCAAACATGCCCGTTGGAATTTCAGATTGCATGTGAAGGCAAATACTGCGTCTCGGCTAGTCACTGTTGATTGATTAGCGAAGACCAGCGCTTACAATGTAACAGTGTTGCATGCCC
This sequence comes from Syngnathus scovelli, assembly GCF_024217435.2. Classification (NCBI taxonomy): domain Eukaryota; kingdom Metazoa; phylum Chordata; class Actinopteri; order Syngnathiformes; family Syngnathidae; genus Syngnathus; species Syngnathus scovelli. The sequence goes on along the minus strand of NC_090857.1, from coordinate 4,527,168 downwards.
CGAGCCATGAGTGTGCGGGCGCTGCTGCCAAGCTCTTAATTACCCGCCTCAACACGTCTTGCTGATTATTGAATTGCTCCAGCGAGATTCAGACGCGGCCCGCAGGCCACGCTGCGCTCAGCGCCGCTGGACGACACCACGCAAGCAAATCTCATATTTGCCTTTCTTCTTCTTGTCTTCCTTTCCCAGCGAGCAGAGCGGAAGGAACACCGGCCGCATACACGTCGCAGGAAGATACTTTTCACCCTCCGGTAAAACTGGTGAGCCGAGGACATGTTGACAATGACTGTGAGCCTGAGCTCAGACAGACTCTGCTGCCCAACGGGCACGCCGTAAGAGCCTCGCCCCCCCTGAGGAGAAGCATCGATTAGCGGTGGATTCACTCTAGCTGCATGGACCTGTTTTTGTTTTCTTTCTTTGCACTGGGAAATGAACTGCTACCTCATATCGAGGCCAAGCGCTCCCGAGCCGCGTGGATCTTGGAAGCGCCGAGGGGGGGAAATCCGGAGTTTGAAGGCGGAGCTTGTGTGGGTGGCGTCCCATCTGAGCGTATGTGCTGTACATAGTTTAAAAACCTTCTGTTGGGAGGTGACCACTAAGAATTTTAGCTCCAAAAAATGTGACTTGCATTTGAAGCAAACAGTGCAGTGAAAATGGATTTGCCCTCTTCTTGAAATCGTTTCCCCATATTATTGTTTGTTGGATGATCTTAAACATTAAAGTGGGGAAACAACGCAAAGTAAGAATTTCAGCGGAGGCCTCGCCAAAACATTTTCACGGCACTGTAAATGTCGGCAACCGTGTACAGTACGTGAACGTGCAGGGACATCAGACTGTACATAAGAGTTTTCTTATATATCTTTTACAAAAGAGTATTTGGATTTATGTGCATGACAAAGGAGTGATAGTATTTTTATTCAAAAGACAAACAGGTAAAAAAAAAAAAAAGCCCTTTTTAAGCTTTTACCAACAGTCAGCTGTGGTGCCTTATTGCATGGTCAAAGTAAACGTGTCATAATAGCAAACTGTATGTGAACTTTTACCGAGAGACACTGGTACACGATTGCAAGCGAAACACTTGATTGCACTTGAATGTTTGCTTTTCTCTCAAGCGATCCCACCGGTCACAGCCAAATGCTTATTACTACTTTCATCATTCGTGGATGTTGTATGAAGGACAAGCTTTTGGTGTCAATGATGTCAGTGGTGGACGGGGTTACCATGCCAACAAAAGCACTTGTTTGCTCCCTTGGTAGAGGCAGCGGCAATGCAGTTTTTTTTTTTTCCTCAAACAAAGAAGCTTGACTTGAGGTCATCGGCGGCTCCAAAGGCTGAAGTTATAAAGATTGTCATTCGAACTGACGTTCAGCTGTGTAGCCTATTAATAATAATAATAAAAAAAAGAAGGTCGCCGCTGTTGTATTGTTACTGCTGTAAAGTGAATCCGCAAGTGACGGACGGCCGCGTTCTCAGCATCACTGCAGCTTTAAGGCAAATGCAAGTTGCACCCTTTATCTGAACTGCGACCCTGTCGGGGTCAATGAAAAGGGACAAACAACCTGAGGGAGTTCAACTTTTAATTTATTAAAACACATTGAATGTCTGCGTTTAAAAAAAAAAAAATGCTAAAGTGACTGCCATGGTATTGAGGTGTCTAATAAAATCCCATTTGGCTTTACAGACTCGCTTTTCTAAACAGAATCAAGGTGTGTTTTGTTTTGAGTCACACGGCCGACAGCCGACTTGGCGTTTAGCACAGATCACATGTCCTGCTGGTTATGGAGGAGTCATCAATTCAAATGAAGCGTGCACGGCAGACATGGAACCAAAGACCTTGATCTTCAAAGCGCACACACACACATAGAGAGACACGCATACGTAGCTGATTTTCCCAACAGGAATGTCTCCTGAAGCTCCAAAGACAGCAGGCATTTTTGCCCTTATGCGGGCTGTTTAAAATATTAGCCACGGAGTCAGAGCCGACTGAGGGTCAGTCAACGTGCATTCCAGATCGAAGCGGCCCAGACGGCAGCCTCGACCGAACACGCACCGACCATTTTTGTCCAACAACCTGGTGACAAGCGGCTTGACGAACAATCCCACCTGTGTGGCATCTGTTTCCCGTATACGCCCCTCAACTGGATTAATCACATTTTCAACAGACTGGCCAATGGAGAAGATTGCTCAAACAAAACAAGTAAAGGAACAAATCGACCACAGGCTGTCCAATATTGAATTGCAAGCAGATGTAAAAATTACAAGACATTGTGACCGTTTTGAATGAGCAATATAGCGAACCCCCTGGTTGCTCAGTCACTGAATGAGGTACTCAGTGTAAAGCATTTTGACTGGTGGAAAAACCTTACATGTAACCAATTCATATTACACATCATTTACACACCACCCAAATGACCAAAATAGAAAATGCCCACAATTAACAAACTTTTGCAATATGACATTAGTATTTATCGGAAGCACTACATCATCAGTTTCTCAACCCTTATTGCGCCAAGATCTGTATTTCACAGGAAAATGTAACTGCACTTCACAAAAAGTGCGCTGAAATCATGGTCTTGACCAAATTTACCCAATGTAAAATGTTTATTTTATTCAGTAGACAACATGGACAAAGACATGTTATTTGTAGTAAATAATAATAATAATCTTGGACTAATTAAGTGAATTTAGATAATTACTACGTTGTTTGGGACCACCATTTTCAAGTGTACCTAATAACAGGCCACTTTATTAGGGAAATATCATGGTCAAAGGTCACAGGAGTCAAGCTCTAGTCCTCTGGGCCGCGTTCCAACATGTTTTCCAAGTGACCCTCGTTAAGCGCACCTGCGTGAAAAGTTTTAGCCACTTTCACGTTCAAAAGGAGCTAAAACTTTTCACGCACCTGCACTTAACGAGGGAACGAGGGAATCACACGGACGCTCCATTAGGTACACCGCCATTTTCAAGTGTACCTAATAACAGGCCACTTTATTAGGGAAATATCATGGTCAAAGATCAAGGTGTCAAGCTGTAGTCCTCGGGGCCGCGTTCCAACATGTTTTCCAAGTGACCCTCGTTAAGCGCACCTGCGTGAAAAGTTTTAGCTTCTTTCACGTTCTGCAGGAGCTAAAACTTTTCACGCAGGTGCACTTAACGAGGGAATCACACGGACGCTCCATTAGGTACACCGCCATTTTCAAGTGTGCCTAATAACAGGCCACTTTATTAGGGAAATATCATGGTCAAAGGTCACAGGTGTCAAGCTGTAGTCCTCGGGGCTGCATTCCAACATGTTTTCCAAGATTCCCTCGTTAAGTGCACCTGTGTGAAAAGTTGGGCTCCTGCAGAACGTGAAAATGACCAAAATCTTTTCACGCAGGTGTGTTTAACGAGGGTAACTTGGAAAACATATTGGAACGCGGCCCCTCGAGGACTGGAGTTCGACACCCCTGGTTTAAGTGAAAAGTGCCACACCCACCCTCACCCCCACTTTCTGATTGGCTGGTTCATCTGTGACGTCACAAGGACACTCCATTAGGTACACCACCATTTTCAGACGTACCTATTAACTTTATGCATTTTGTACGTGTCAAGAACGTGTATTTGACTACTTGCTCTTTATTTTGGGAGACACCAACACATATTACACAACGTAAAACACATACATATTGTCATATAAAGCAGATAACCAAATGTCAGATTTTTGCTTTCATGCCCAAAAAAATAAAAACAAGGAATAAAACACCAGACAAGTTTTAACATAAATGTTTATTAAAATAATAATAGCAAAAGAAAATTTCAAACCAGCAATCTAATGTGAAATTGCAGTATATATTTGATAACAATATTTAGGCGTGTATATGCATACACGTTATTTAAAAACTACTGTTATAAAATAAAATTATCCAAATCTCCCTGCTGTTGCATAACGGCGCATCCTTTCATGAAATAAAGTTAGCCGTTAGCTTGGAGAAAACGAGCAGAAAAGAAGTGGTGTTTCAGTGTGTGGTTCTTTCCTTGGCAAATCTTTTATCTACATTCTGGCTCACGTTCATTTACTGAATTGTTCACGCAAGGAGCCGCAACACGTTCACTGACGGTAAGGCAGTTCACTCAGGAATCACTCACTCACTGACTCGTTCACTCACAGACCCGTCCAGTAGGTGAACGGGAAATACAATCACGACTCGTTCGTGAAGGGGAAGTTACGTCATTTTCTTCTTCGTTTTGTTTTACGGCGAGGTGGCACCAGCTTCAATGGGCATTAGCGACACCTACTGGTTGAAGTCATATGAACTGAAAAAAGAACGAATCACTTTCGGAAGTGATTCGTTCACTCCCGTTCACTTAAAAAGTCGTTCTTTTGAACGAATCGTTCACCCACGAGCCAACACTTGTACACGTCATAGGTAGGCAACTCCGGTTTGCATGTTTTCTGTCTCCCTGGTGTAACACTCCTGATTCAATGATCAGGAATGTTATGCAGCTTCTGCAAACCTCCCTAAATATCTAACAATGTGAATCAACTGTGTTGCAATACAGAGACACAAAAAAAAAACATGCACAAGCTCTCGAGGACGAGAGTTGCTTACCCGTGTATTAAAGGAAGGCCTTCAGGATGTAACAGTAAGTAACCACCGATTGTGCGTAACACACGATTTTTTTGCTGACAACAGTTCTTTGGAATGAGCCGTCAGCTACGTGACGTTCACTGACGCTTACGACAGCAAAGTCCGGCGAGTTTTCTCGTAGGCTCCCAGGAAAATAAAGCCGCCCATGCTGATGAAGGTCATCCTCGGTATGCTGCCTGCAAACAGCCTGCGGACAAAGGCAATTTTAGACGATGTGCTGCGACTATTAGCCATAAAATGTTACTCCCTGCTCAAGAGAGAGGAGGAAAGAGAGCGAGAGATTCCGAGCGAGATAGACATAGAGATAGATAGCGACATAGAGTTCGAGCTAGATAGCGACATAGATAGCGAGATAGAAGTCGAAATAGATGGCGAGATAGATAGCGACATAGAGCTAGATAGCGAGGTAGAAATTAAATTTGACAGCGACGTAGAAATAGATAGCGAGGACGAGATAGTGGGCGAACTCGAGCTGGATATAGAGATAGAAATAGAGATAAATGTAGAAATAGAGATAGCTATAGAGCTGGATATGGAGACAGAGATGGATTTAGATATAAATATAGACAGATGTAGACAAAGATATAAATATGGATAGAGTGGCTCACAGCTGTTTTATGGATTAGGGTTCAGCCCCCACCCTCCAATTCATGACCCTACCCTTCCTTTATGTCTTGCCGGCCAAACGACCCTACGACTCCTTTTGACACAATTCACAGATTTGAGATTTCCCCACCCTTTTCCATGAATTGTCTTAACGACAGTCCAGATCTTCAGTCGGGGATTTGAGGAGATGGCAAATGTCACCCATGCATGGTGATGATTTATTGACCTTCACGTAAAATCCAGAGAATGCAGGTAAACAAGCAAAGAGCGTCAGATTTCACCCGTTTGTGATGGCTGCTTTTGGCTAATTTCTTGTTTCATCTCATCTAGCATTACGTTTTGTGTCTGGTACGATGCCCACCCGTGGACTTCAGACGTCAGATCTGAGGCCGGAGCTGAAACATTTCCCTCAGCTCCCCCGCGCACCCTGACTCATGTTGACGTCGCAATCGGACCGGCTGCTATGCTCTGGTATTTCCCCACTGTCAGCCAAATCATCTCTCCTGAGGAAAGAGTCTAAAGATAGCTTTATGTTTTTACCCAAGCATAGAAGAACTGGGGGTATTTTCAAAAAGACAAAATCCCCAATCTGCTCGTGTGGGCGGATTTTTGTGCCAAAATGCAAAGAACGAATTGTCTTTTGAACTTTTCCTTGTGAACTGTGAAAGCTGCCTTGTTGAAGAAGTTGTCAGTTTGGCTGCGTCACGCCGCTCCCTCCCCGCCTGAGGTCTGCGGGGCACGCTGCACACATGGAAGCGCTTTGGAGCTCGGCTTCACCGCAATTGGGCCCATTAACATAATTGGCGCTTTAAAGCCTCAGCAATTTGTACAGGCCATGCCCGAGCGCGAGCGGCAGGCCTTTGGCCCCGCGCTACGACGGCACCCCCTTCATTTTCTCATTGTGGCTTGGTTTCCCTCAAAAATAAAACCGCCTTTGCAAAACAATTGCTTTTTTAATTTTTTTTTTTTATCTACAACTACCGTCGTCATCAATACGACACGTCCAAAACATGGCAGAAAAAACTTTTCCGCATCTCCAGCTGTGGTATATATTTGCCTCCCTCCACATTCTCTGTTTTGTCTTGTAACTTTCTTACATGAGGAATGAGGTCATGCCAGAAAAGGAGCCAGGCTAAAGATGTCGTGAAAGGTCTTTGCTCTTCAAGATCTGCGTCTACACACTCACCCGGTAAGCCCTTGCCGCTTCCACACATCACAAAGCACCAGTGGGATGTTGCCGCTCGCCGTGGTTGAGCCGGCCTAGGACAGACAGACAGTGGGAATGAGACACACAATAGAGGTGTGATGAGGGATAAAAAGGTCTGCTTAACTTCCTGCTTTGCAGAAACAACAGAAAGAAAGAGAGAGTTTAGTCTTCAGATGAGCTTCCTCCAGCCACCGTCCACTTGACCCTTAGCTCCTCATGGACAGCCAGGTGAGAACTCCCGACAAACAGCCAGACAAGCAGTAAGAATCCTGCTCAGCCATTTGCCCAGCCAAACACACACACAGACACACACACAAACCTACAGTCTAGTGCTCCTTATTTACACAATAAGGCTTAGCCGGCCGGAGAGTTTTGCATCCATCTCTGTAAGGTAACGCACACCCGCAGGACGAGGGTCAAGTCAGTGCACATGGCAAAGAGACACAAAGTCAGTGTGTGTGTGTGCGTGTGGCTGACTGAGCATGAAAGAAACAGTGGGAAGCGTCTGCGGCGAATCCTGTCAAGTAGATCTGCTTGAAGGAAAAGGTAGACTCCCATCCACGTGACATGAACGATTGCGGCTGTGACAAGGGGCACATCGCTTGCGTGCCAATGTCGTGAGAGTTCCCGCGGGGACATTCATGTGTGTTTCTGATGAGAGGATGTCCCATGAGGAGTTAACATGCAGAACCTTCTGGTTCGCCTCTCGGAGACAAGCGGCCTTGAGATGGAAACTCTCTTGACGCAGTCCGCCCCCACAAACATGTCTGCCCAGCACGGTGCACGGTCCAGATGGGATGACAGATGTGTGTGTTTCTTCAGTGTCCCGGTTCTACCTCATTCAGTTCGCAGCCTGCGAGGCATCACCTGACAGCCTTGTTTAAAAAGGGCCTTGTGTGCGTATGCAAGAGAGAGCAGAGACGTTTGCATACCTTGGCGAGCATAATCCTCGTCTTTGCCACGTCAAGAGGATTGGTAACGAGCGCTGCCACCGCACCTACAGCCAAACACAAATATGAGGTCAGAGCCACATTAAAGGCGAACTGTCAAACACAACATACGTTGGGGTAAAATATAAAAGCAGCCATAAACGGCGAAGCGTCGTCATGGCGTTCATCGGGTGATAATATGATCCATCTGGGAGCTCCTCTGTTAGGCTACAAACACACACACACATTTTGAATCCATCTGACTCATTCTCCCTCGAGCAATACTCGCTGACACCTAATCAGGTGATGACCTGAGATGTGTGAGCGTTGTGCGTAGTAGTTGTAGCGGTGGTCGTACTAGAGATGTGGAGTTGGTGTGACAGGCTGACTATGATTCTATTTTATCTTCGTTGCCTTCCTTGCAACTCCTCTGCCTTCCTCGACAATGGCGCACCTGTCAAATGGGAAGTGGTTGAAGGCTGTAATGCCACCTCCAAATGTTTTTCTATCTCTTGGACAGGTTTTGTCTGTTCCATGTCATTGCACCCTGACGGACTCATAGTCTGGTGCCCGGGAGGTCGCACAGCTGCAGGGACCCATTCCCCAGAACCGGCTCCTCTCATCTCCCCTGATACTCATCCAGGCTGAGACGAGACCATAAAGTCTGATGTGGTTGCTGTTCATTGGCTGACATTTTCCCTACTGACAAAAAAAAAAAAAATCCAATTTAATGCTGTTCAGTCTGGAATTGTTTTTTTCTATTCTCCCTTCATTTGTCTCTCGGCTAACCTCTTCAGCGGATTTGCTGTGTGAGTGAGGCTGAGCTTCACCAGCTGAACGAACTCCCCCCCCCCCCCCCCCCCCCCCCCCCCCAAGGCTGGTCTACATTGGCCTTTTCACCTTATCCAACCACGGCTCCCCTTCCACCTTTCCCCAAAACAGCACCCATAATCCGTCGCACCTGCAAAAGCTCCGCAGAGCGCAGCTTGCCAAGAGTGGAGCGTGTGACCTCGTCGCTGTGACCACTGAGTCTGCAAGAGAGAGCAAAGTCAAAAGAGTTGATGAGAAAGGATAATAAAAGAGAGGAAGAGACGGGAAATGGGAGGAAAGGGGGAGGGGCAAAGAGGGGAGCATTTTGTTGCTTGCTCCGGTCAATGCAGACAAGTAGGATCGTAGGAGAAGCAGGAGCGATTGAGGTCATAGTTCCCAGATGCACCCAGAAAGAGAAGGCCTTTGACAGCGGGAGACAAAGACACAATTGTGGCTACCAAACTGCAACTGTCAGAAATCAGGACACACACCGAGATACGCACACACAACGCCTGTGCAAATTAGCCGAACCATTAGCCCCCCCCTTAACATTGACGGAATGTTTGACGGTCCCCTTCCCGTGCCCCCTGAGACATGATGTCACCCCAACAAAACTCAAGAAACTGCTTTTAATGTGTCCGGAGCCATGCAATTAAAGGGGGAGACAGGCCGAAGACGCGGGCCAGGGAACACATTAAAACATTTAATTCTAAAAGAAAAGCCAAGGCGAGACGGGCACGGGTGGATTTGCAGAACACTTGTTATGAATTGTGAGCAATGATAATGGTGGGTGAAGAACCCATTAAACCGAGATGGGACGATCCATCTTTTCGCTGCCACTAAGGGTTACTCGGCTGTAAATATGTTACTGTGTATTAATCACTGGGCATTATTATTGTAAATGATGATACGAAGAGATAGGACAGATGCAATAATAAAAAAGGGAGTATTTTAAATGGCAATAAAAATTGCTAGCATTATTTCTATTTTAAATAAAGACAATTTGTAATTTTAGTATTGAAACAAAGTCAATGCACAATTTGACTTTGCGGGCCACATAATGATGTTGTAGACCAGTGGTCCCCAACTCCCGGTCCGCGGACCGGTACCGGGCTGCCAAGCCGCATAGAAAAAAATAAAAATATATTTCTTTTTAATCGACGATCAATTCATTCAGGTCAAGACGCTCGTCCCGGTCACGTGACATGTTTCCCCCAGTCGAGCCCGCAAAGCTAGCAAAAATGAGTAAGAATTTATTTTGAAAAATATTTAAAAAAATTGGCGATTCTCTCCCAATTACATCCGCCGGTTCAGGTCAAGACGCTCGTCTCGGTCACGTGACATGTCACCTCAGTCGAGCCAGGTAAGCCTAGCAAAAATGAGCAAGAAACAAAGATGTTTGGAAAGCTTCTTCGGAAAGGGGAAAAAGCCCAATGGGGGGACGGAAGAAGAAGAGGCTTCTAAGAAAAGGAAAGCTGCATTTAAAAGAAAGTCCTACTTCAAATACGGATTTTTCGCCACAGGTAACTGACCTGTCAAGCAAGCCCACGACAGGCTACCTAACGAAGCAATGAAGCCTTCCAAAGTGCTTGGGCACATGGAGACCAAGCATCCTGTATTAAAAGACAAAACCTTAACCACTTCGGGTGTCATTGTCTCCGATTACGCCGGCTCGTTTCTGAGAAACAAGCTCAGTGCTCCCACGAATTCAACGTAATGGTGAGTTTTATTTTCATGTCTTTTATACTTGTTTTTATGCCAGTCGTACATACATTTATATAAATACATAATACATTTATTATAAATGTATTATTCATTTATATAAATGTTATTTACCCATAAAAATGTATTATTTATTTATATAAATGTATTATTTATTTATATAAATATTATTTATCCATAAAAATGTTTTAATTATTTATATAAATGTATTATTTATTTATATAAAATACGGTCCGCGAAAATATTTCTAACACGTAACCGGTCCGTGGCGCAAAAAAAGGTTCGGGACCACTGTTGTAGACCAACCAAGGAAGTATGTATAACGTACCTTTAAATATTCCCAAAGTGGAAACTGCACCAGAGAAAACGGAATCTGAAAAAGACAATTTTGGAATCGTTAACTTTGATATCATGCATGGTGGGGTCAAGGATGACCAAGTTAAAATAAAGTGACACTGATCTTTGCTGCTGTTAGTGTTTGATCACAGCAACAAGGGCATCATTCAACCATCTGCGCTTCTCGTTCCGGTCTGTTTCATCACACATCTACACAACTGTGTTTATGACATTTCATGAGCTAATTAAACACTTGGTCCAAAGCGAGTTGACCTCATCTAAACAGTCAATCTGGACATAGTCAAACTCAGCACGTATCTCCAACATCTGCTCTCAGAGTGCGGAGAGAGAAATTGCCAAGCGCTTTGCAAATCATTTACAACTAATTGGAGATTTATTTGGACTTGACAAAGTTTGTTGCTGAATTGGGATTTTACAGGCGTAATTAGTTGCTCCTAATAGGGCTGTTTCTGCACGACGAGAGCCAGACTGAAGCGAGTTCAGGAGCAGGTCGCTAACAGTTTAGTGAGTTTACTGAGCTCTGCAAGAACATCCCCACTCAGTAAAACAAATGTCTGTCGAGAGGAAGAGTTAAGAGAGTAAATGCTCGTCGTGTGTTTCTTTACACAGCTCATTTCTATCAACTTTGTGACTGCATAGCAAGAACCATAAAATTTGTAGTGTCTGTGGCTGACTCTACTCCTCTGTCTTCTCCAGGCAGACAGAAGAAATTCCAGTCCCTCTGTGGAGATGATCTGCAATCTTATTAAATGTAGGTCCAGCCAGGACAATACAAGGAATGAGAGCTCCCCCCCTGTTTTCCAGCTGTGAGCAGGTGAGAGTGTTCTTTTCCAAAGAATAAAAGCACCCTTGTCTTTTATTAGCAGTCCAAAGAGTTTTGCAACGTTCCCAAGCCAAGGAGACAGACTTTGGCGATGACATGCAGAAAGTGGAATTTGAATGCAAAATTGTTTTTGATTATATAGCAGGCTGCTAATACAAATTCTGATACCAATAATAATGATAACAACGGACAGATGGCTTCTGCAGTGGATTTGAAAAAACTGATCCGCACCATATGCATGCTGGAAAAGACTGAAACAACTGCCATAGTCGTCTTTTGTTTGACCGGTATGAACATTTTAAAATTTGAGACCCCACCGATCCTTAACAGACATGGCTCAAATTCTGGACTGGCTCCAAATCCTCCGTACTGGCTTGGCACAGACTACAATAAAAACAGATAATCTCTTAAAGTAGTGCAATTATATGGAGTTGAGTCTATTCTGGCAAAAATCCTGTCAAAATAAGGCTCTGCATCTTGGCTACATAGTGAAAACTTTGTTCCAGGAGCTCAGCGGCATCTGCTCTCAAAGCCCTCAAACATCTGTGTTATCCGGCTGGCCCGCAGGGAGACGATTCCACGGCTGGGAAACAAAACGATTTCCCCGCATACATACCTGCCATATGGCTAGCTTATATATTTTTTTGCATGCTAATATCATTGCACTTGATTATTTTTCACCTGTTGCGGGCGTGTCGGAGATGAAGCTTGAGACGTGCTCGCAGGCACATTTTGCGGCTGATGGATTGTGACAGCACCACTTGCTCTCCCTGTCAAGTTCTATATACTATTCATACGGAGATGTGGACTGCGTCACTCTGCTAATACAACTCCAGCTTGTGTGTTTGTGTGTACAAAGTATCGTCGCCAAATGTATTAGCGGGGACTTTATTAGTATTCCGAGAGGCTTCGGCCTGTCACAGGTCCTTAGGCGCTCGGCGGAGGGCAGAAAAACACATGTCAAAATATATTCCGCATGAGCCTGATTGGAGGACAAGCCAGTTGGCTGCAATTTGACAAACGACTTTTAATAGGTCAGACTGCCGCTTGTGCATACTGATGAGGTTTTGAAAAGAGAGCAAGGCAAGATGATGGATGTTGAGACAGAAACAAGAAGGCAAATGGATGAGTAGCGGCGGCCATGCCAACCGAGAAATGGTATTAGTCTTCTTTCTGTAAATATCTCATCCTCATATTTTTTTTGAAGCGATAAAACTTCTTCTACTAGTTGCTACCTCCTAAAAATAAATCAACATACTGTTGGCGTATCGTCACAATTGTATCATATTAAACAATCGGACAGTATCGAGCCAAACAGTCATAGAAAGATGTAATCCCCTAAAAATTTGACAGTGATGATGACCAGTCGCCCTGTACCTAAGCAAAGAAAGTCAAACCTTGAAAAGAAATCAGGAACAAGTATGTGCTGAGTCTGTTCCACACTTGCCACCAGATGTGGAGCAAATGATTCATGAGCTGGAGAATGCAGCTGGATCCCATGTTAGTACTTGATACCCAATGACCACTGCAAATCCATCTGTCAAAATGTCCCAAAGCCCTTGGATTTGGAATCCACTGCAAGAGTTATGGAGCATTAAGAATTTCAGATGCAATTTATAAAACGAGCGAATAAAATTGGATTGAAAACAATCTCGGGTTGATCAGGAATTAAGATAACGCTTGTGCCGGTGCAGCACATTTAGGTGCATTAAGTCGTTTTCCAATTGCATCACACACTACTTTTTCCAAAATTGGAGCCTTTATTTTATCCGATCCAACTTTTTCTTCAAAGAGGGATAAACTCCATCTGAGAATTCGGACAAAAATGTTTGTAAAGCAATGTATAATGTGTAATGTCATAATGATTGCTGGTGATTAACATGAACTGACTGTAACAAAATAATCATTCTCAAATACTGATGGCTATCTATGAAAAATTTATAATACAAATAAAATTTATAATACTCAAATGTGTAGAAACAAGTTGCGTTAGGATGATTTTTGTTTCCTAATAAAAAATCCAGATGGTAGTCGGATGGGGAAGCGATCAGCAGTGGCCATTGTCATAAAGTCAAATGAAAGTGGGTCAAGAGAAGACCACAAGTCCACATTTATCTGCTAATATGACATGATCGATTCTCTTAAGGAAGGATGAACTGTCAGACAGATAGACATATAACCAAGTTAAAAATGTTACAATATTTTCAAGTGAATATAAGTTTCAAAAATTGCATAAAAAGTCAATGTTAAAACATAGTTATCAGTTGTCGAGTGATTGCTGGCTGTGGGTGTCATTGATGTGGCTCTTAGATTAGGATTGTGTGTGTAGACAATTTGTGTTTACTTTCATTTTACAGGTGTGTTTGTCTACTTGGATATTGTGTTATCATTTTGAAAGTAAGAGTGGGAGTGAAATCTCTTCAATGAAACATTGAGTAGATGCAGTAACAATAAAAAGGGGGACTTTGGAAATGTAATTAAGATTCATAGAATAAAAGAACTCAGGTTAGCCAACTCTCACTTTCCAAATTTGTACAGTGTAAGGAGTGTTCACCCTAGACTGGAACGATTGGCAATCACTCATCTGAGCCTTTCCAGATCCCCTGTGCTGCACAAACTAGATAGAACGTGTCTGACTGCACTTGCTGAAGAATTCCACCTGACAGTTTTGAATGCCAAACGCTCAACTCCATGTGTGTGCGCGTATTTAACAAACCAAACCGGAGAAATTTAAGCAAGGCATCTCCCACAAGCCAATCACACAACTGTCCCCTGTCGCCTCAAGCTGCTTCATCCTCGCAAATGTCAGTGTGGGTGCAGTATTCATAACAAATGAGGACATGTTTTGAGGGGAAACGAGGAGACAAGGGAGCTAATTAAAGTCGAGTAAAGCATGTTAAGGAATTTGGAAGGCCGAGCGCATGTGGTGATTTGCTCACAAAAGGTAGATGAGATTTTAGACTCATTAAAAGGAGGTCTAAATGGTGGCACAGGAGGTGTGATGCGTTTTTGGTGGATTTGATGCAGGCGGATAGATTTAGTGCTGCGTGGATGTGTGTGTGTGTGTGTCGGGGGGCAGAGTTAGACTGCTCTTTGTATTGGACTTGTGTGAGTATGAAATTAGGGCCCAGTGTGTGTGCGTGCATGAGTGTGAACTCTGAATGTGTATGAATAAACATGCCTCTTGATTAATGATTCTTCCTTCACAAATAAGTGAGACGAACACATTAATAACATGGCATCACGCCAATGTAGCCTCGGCCCAGACTCAATCAACAGATGTTAGTGTGTAATTGCGGCGCCGGCGCTCCTAAAACGACAGGTCAAAACTGACTTGGCCAGAAGCAAAAACCCTCGCCTGGATAAGAGAGCCTAAGTTGAGCGAGGCGATTCGACGGAGATTCAAATGAGTCCATTGATTTTTCTTTCAACGTGACTTGATCCTTTTAGCACAGCAGACGAGGGGGCAAATTTAAAAAGCAAAGGTGTGTCCATTCCCAACAGTCCAAAACCAGTAAAACCAGTTGCAGGAACAGTTGTTGGCTGTGGTTTTGGTGTTTATCATCTTAAAGATTTATAATATTTTGAATATTAACTGTCCATGCAAAACTGTGCCCCTGAGAGTATTTACATACAAGTTGGGTGGGCTATTTCACAAAGTTTCCAGCCTTCATAGGAACGCTTGTGTTTGTGTCGTTTCTGATTGTACTGTATTGAGAGGACCAAGAAACAATTATACTGTATTATGATTTTAAAGCGAAAACAATAAATACAGTGATAGCTTTATATTTTGCAGTCATATGTAGATTTAAAATTGCAACAAAACTACACGTAATTCCCTATAGTCAAAGTCCAACTGAGCCTGTTCCAGGAAAGGGAAATGAATGGCTTTGAACTGCTAACCTTGGCCGGTGTTGAGACAGATAATGGTCCTGCTGCAACTGACACTTAAGATCGCTTTCGTGCATCGGACATTAAGCAGTGACATCACAGCGTGCCCCTTGACTTTCAGGCATTTTGTTCCAGATGCTGCTGGGTCGTTAGCGCCCCTGCGACCAAGATGATGGCTGAGGCAGAGGCAGAAAAAAAAAAAAAAAAGAAGCGAGGGGGCCGGGCTTCTGTTAGCAGAGGCTGGGACAAAACAGAGGGACACGTTGGGTTGCCAGGGCAGGTGCAGTTTTTCAGGAGGAATAACACAAAGTGCAGGACAACCCTTCATGTACACAAAAAACTAAAATCCTAATTTTATTAATAAATTCATTAAAAATCTTTCCCTAGCCTTGTGTTGTAAAAAAAAAAAATCTCTTTAGTCAAATGCTACTCATGGACTGCAGTACGTTGTATTAGGTTACTTGTCTGCTAAACTCAAGTAGAACAGGCATACTTTTCAAGCGTTATTTTTACATATTGCTGTCGAGGGAATTATGGATCACCTTCAATCTGCTCGGCTGGCACTAAATTCCAAACGATAAGGGCATATTCCTGAAACTCATTTCCTTTGACATGACATCCAATCCACTCTAGTTTCATTTTCCTCCCAGCCTCCACCTACCACAACTCTACTGCTCGACACGATTAAAACCACATGCAGGGCGCCAGAGGTTTTTCTGGATGGATTGACCCAAGCAAAGTTGCGGGAAGAAAATCAAGCCACAAGGCTCTTAATGAAAACATGGCCTCAATGTTAATGTCATGTGGACAAGTGGGTGGCAGGTGCAAAAACAACCACAAGTGACCCTCCGTATCAGAAAATGCCAGCTACTAGAACGTGGTAGCAACTCTGAAGGCACAGACACCTGCTTTACAAATAATATCCAGAAATGATGAATTGAGCTTGACATAAGTGTGTCTGTATGTGTGTGATCCATAGGCCTCAGGGGCAAAGCCTTCAAATGCCTTATCCAGAAGAGTCATGGGCTCTTCCAGAGTCAAGTCGGCACCATGCAGAGCACACATGTGCAGGCCTGACAGCGCAGCAGCAGATCTCTGCGCATCTGCCAGCAAAAGCAGCCTGACACTGAAAACTGGTAAACTACTATTTTTTTTTTTTACTTTTTCCCGATGAGTCTCATCTAATGAAGTATCTCAATGTGTGTGCACGTGGGAGAATAACAGTTGCATCTTTAGCATCAGACAACCACACTTGGTCAGGTCAAGTCACGTCAAGGGCCTTATCACCCAAAAGTCAACAAGTCATTTAAGGCTTCTCTCAAAGAGCAAATAGTAGGTGAGGCAACACGGTAGCTAATCTGAATTGTCTTGCTGCGCCTAATAACTTGAATAGTGTGCAGTGAGTGCGCTCAATAGTCAATCAACTGGGGCTCAAGGTGCCTCAGACTGTCACTTTCACTTACAGCCACAGTCATTATATACCCACGAAACCAATAAAATATCTAATAGCTCATCTCCGACTCATTACGCCGTTTCAAACTGGTGCAGTTTACATCAAATTGAACGTCACCTTACAGAGCTTTAGATGGAACGCTGACGGTGTGTAGTCAGTGTAGTGGCTGATATTCCAAACTCAAGTGTGATGAGGTGATGGAGCGATAAGAGGGGGGGAAGTAGAGCCAAGAGAAAATCTGATATCCACTTTCGGCAAGACTGAGATTAGCCTGCCACCTTGTGGTACAACAAGGCCATGCAAAACATTTTGTTTTGTTTTTAGCAGTACTATCCCAAAACAAGTCAATCAATTTTCATAATAGTTTGTGGTTGTCTCTTGTTTTTTTTTTTTTGGTGGTTACAAACTCAACCCAGATGTGACAATTTGCCAAAAATGACGTCTTTTCAACTGTCTTGTATACAAGCAGTTGTTTCTTTTGAACAACCACATAAATCACAGTCATGCGTCTATTTCTGATAAAGTGCCCGAGAGCGAGATGCTCTGCATAATTGACACGATAACAAACAATCCCATCCTCGTGCTCGACCCGCTTGCATCGCCCCCTAATGTGCTATCATGCCCATCAGGAATGTCTTCTGAAGGCTATGAAATGGATACACAGCACAGGTAGGACCCCAATTAGTTGGCGGGCCAGAGAGGAGAGCGGTACGCCACAGCTCATAAACAAACTTATCTTGACAGAGTCGCTTGGCCAAAGCAGGGAGATAGGCGGCTTGTGAAGGGGGCAAAGAGAAAACGGATTACCTTCCCGACAAGCGTCAAAGCCAATCACGGCACGGGATCCTTTGCTGTTGCCGCGCCACGTATCCCCGCTGCCAACGCCGCGATTCATCTGCCCGTGTTAGTATGCACGCAGGTCGTGCGGCGGGCTACAAATGTATTCATTTATTCTGAGTCCCTGCGAGAAATCACAGTGTCTTGTTGTCCTTTTCTCCCCCCCCAGCTGTCCAGATGGAATTTGCGTGAATAACATCAGTTTAGTGAGGCAGAAAATAAGTACAGGCTCGCACGGCGGAGGGGACGAGATTACGCCCTCTCCCACCTCCACACACCCAAAAAACAAAAAAAAACAAACAAACAAACAAACAAAAGAAGACAGAAGTGTCACCTTCATATACTTCTTTGTGTGTCTGAACCCTCCCGTATTTGCTCCCAGAGTAGAAATCAACTTTGATATTTGACTATCGTTTTTAGACTCAAGAAAATCAAACAACTACGGTTGTCAGATGAAATTATTTTTCATTGTTTTGCTGTTATGATGCAAAGTACTTCATAAAAAGAGTCCTTAGTTTGATAAACATTGGTACTAAACATGAAGGAATGAGAAAAGAGAAATAATCGTACCTCTCTGAGGACTGTACTGCTAAAGCCTCTGTATAAGCCTCGGACACCCTGACAGGAAAGAATACAAATGTGACAACACTGAATGGCTGACAAAAAAAAAAAAAAAGAGGTGGCTCTATCGTTGTACCTCTTCCTTGAGTACGACCACAAGCATGTGGTATGTGCTCAATGACTTCGACACTTGCGTCCTTTGCTTAACCACCTCTGCGGGCACTCGGATCAGACACGCCACCTACAAGATAGGAGAAGAAGAAATTTTAGGGAAACTTTCCCCACTTTGTCAAAAAGGAGAAGTTACAACTCCTTTACTGCCATAGTTCAGACAATTAACATGGGAGAACAAACAGCAGACATGTCACCTGAGTGCCAGGTCAAAAGGTCACCAGGCGTACTGTGTCTGTATCCAAGCTTGCGCTGCCATTAAAATTGGAACACCCACGAAGACGTTACGTGGCGCTCGGTTCCAACACATCGACCATATGTCGAAAGCAAAAGCTAGACGTGACTATTCCAGCTTCACGAGTCCCATCTCCCCAAAAGGGCTGGCAAAGCTGCCCACCTGGCGACTAGACTTAACCCATCGGTGGCTCCAGCTAGTCCAACAGATGTCAGAGTGCCACTGTCACTCTCGCCACTACACAGAGGAAAGCGTGAGCAAGCAGTTGCAATAAAAAAAGAATTGTGACTCTTCTCACTTCCTTATTTAGCTTCAAGCTTGAACAAAAGTTTGAGGAGATGGTCCCTCGAGGATATTGCTATAAAAAAAAGAATGTGGGGGGGTAAAGTCAATCCCTACAGCTGTTAGAGGACTCCAGTCACAGACAAAAGGGTGACTTGGGAACAAGTCTGTGATTATAGGGAAGACGTGATGTGATGAGCGTGCAAGCACAATCAACAGTTGAACAGCTGAAGCATGACAAGTGGCTCAAATCGAAATGTAATTCATTTATTGTTTGCTGAATGCGTCTTTGGATACCATCATGGGAACTTGACTTTAGTGGCAGACTCCCAATCTCTGGTCAGGTGTTGAGTAATTTTAAGCATGGAGCAATAGCACCACCAAGTGGTTAAATATCCACATGCCAGCCCTTATTATGTCAGCCGCGGTCATCTTTTTTTTTATACCAAGTAACCGTTTATAATACATTGCATGACATGTTTTTCCTAAAACAATCTTTCAAAGAATCAAAGTAAGGAGGCTTAATAGAAATAAAGTGTCCCTGACAAGTTATTGCTGATTAAATTGGACTGCAGTTGAGATATCTTTTCTTCTCCGGTCACTGCAAAGGTGAATTCAGAAATTGGATCGATCAATTCAAACAGATTAGGGACACTTTTCATTTGGAAGTTGTTTGGGTAGATTATGTAATATACTAAAACCAATCTTAGATCAGTGAAAACGAATGTTAACGTGACAGGCAAACTACTGTAACAAATGGGAAATTTATGTATGTATATTCAATTAAATACAAACAATACATGACAGTTTCTGTATATTCAATTAAATACAAACAAGGCAGAATAAAGATGTGTAACTTGTTCTTTTGCGGGAAAACTTAACTAGTTTTCTGCCGTTTAAAAAAATTCATTTGGACATTATTATGATCTCTCTGAACCTCATCCATTAAAACCTTAAAATATGAAGTAATGGGGAAAAAAATAAGACACATAAGATGGGTGGAGCGGCTGGAGTAAAACAGGTCATGCAGAAAAAAGCAAGTTATGAGGACACGGGATGTCTCCCAACTTTGAAACAACAGCCAATAAATCAACAGAGCGCAGCGCTGCGCTTCGAGGCAGGCATGGATTATTTCTCAGTGCCAACTTCAAGTAGCTGCCAGTTTTACCATCTTTGACTCCCCACTATATTTTCCCGTACACCCTCCCACGGATGTGAGGTAAGAGAAAAGGGTACGGCGGGGTGGGTAGAGCGGCGAAAGAAGGCTGCTGCCGCCCGCCTTTGACAAATGAGCTTTCACACCAGACGTCGAGCGAATGGGAATGAAGATAAATCTGATCTAATGGCTGGATAACAGCCTGCTCGAGCCTGACAGCCACCATCATCTTACACATTCTTTATGGAAGCATCACCAAGATGCTGCAGCTTGGTTGGTGTGCGTGTGTGTGTCGCAATGACTTGTTTACATGTGAGCCCTTCCTTCACACAGGCTACTATGGAAATAATTATTACAGTTATGACAAAGATTTCAGACATTAAAGAATTTTGAACATAATGGTAATCAATTACTTGCTCGAGCCATAAATGAGCAAACAAATGCTCCTTCATTAGATAGTAGTAGAACGTACAATCAACTTTTGTCGCCACCTATTGACAACAAAATAAAACAAAATAATATTTACATAGTATGTCATTTGATTTATATTATAACAAAAAATAAAATAAAAATAGAACACTAAAACTAATATAAGATTTATCCAGCAGTGTGCTTTAAGTATTTTGAATTTAGATTTTAGAATGCATTTCTTAAAGAAACTTTAGTCAAACAAAACGGATCATTTGCCTCACACTAAGTTGCTCCACTAACATTTTAATGACTGCTTTCATCACATCCACACCAGCCCAAGCTCACAACAGACCAATAATGAAGACTCAAGAGACAATATGTGCTTGCGATTGCATCATCGTGCCAACATTTAGACCTCGGATACGACTTAGCGCTAAGGTAGCCTTTTCACGGCCAAGCCTGAAGATTACTCTTTTGAAGCGCACGCATGCGTTAGGCCGACTCAAGTGGGCTACTGAAACTGCTCTGCTCCACATTTCCATCTTTGATGTGCTCAAATCCAGAACAGCGGGAAATGGGTGAACGCTAGTAACAAACTCGGCCTCACCTTTCACACTTATCTGGCTTTAGCCACGAACAAAGAGTTGAAACCAAGTGCAATTTTTTTTTTTTTAGGGGATCATCCACTCCTGCAGTGATGTCTCTGTTATAATGATCGTTGCGACTGAATTTGCACTAATGTGAAAGTCGACGGCGCGAGACTCCGCAGGGACGCAGACCCGCGGGGAATATAAGCCAGTTTCATAAACATGCAAAACTTGGGGAAATTACATCCATCGAAAATCCATGAATACAGAAAGCCTCGTGCCGTGGGATCGCAGGGGGGCATCCCCTTTTTCTGTACCCCCTATCCCTCTACTTCTATGCTTTATGCCAATATGAATACCCGTGGCCCACTGAGCATGACTGTGAGAGTATAGGTAGAGGAAATTACACTGCTCTTAGCTTTTCAGTCACTGGAGAAACCGGGGCCAGCATGGTGAATTAACTAATGAGATCGTTTTTTTTATCCAGCAGGGGAAGTAAAGACGGGGGTGGCCCAAAAGAGAGCCACCCAGCTGGACCTCGAAGGCAGAGAGGAAGGAACTGCATGGACAAATACAACAGCGCTTACCGTCTCACCCAGGGAGGCCGCCAGCATGTGAGTGACTGAAGCCACCGATGGGTCTTTTAGCATTCCGCTGGAACCGAGGAAGGACTTTGTGTAGTCGTAGGTGACAAAAAAGGCAGCGGCTGAAAGCAAGCAAAGCGGCCAAGTGGTTAAACCTAATATTATTTAATTTGCCTCTCTAGCAGTGACTGAGCTCACCGGTGGTTGTGTGGGTTGCATTTGCAAAATCACAAAACACAAGAACTGCTAGCGGCATCAGCGGCTATGTTCAGTTAGTTGTATACAGCATCAGGGAATCCTTTTTTGTTTCATATTTAAAATTCCAGAATTTTTTCCTTTCAATATTTTCTAGTACTTTGATGTGTTTAGGGGTTTTCAATGCATTTCAATGGGCGTGTATAACTAGCTATGAGATAGCAAAAATCCATGTCCTATTGACTCCACTAAGTCTACTGTTTATCCTTTTATTTTGTGGCTGAGGTATTCACTCTCATTTTTTTTCCAACCTCCGTGGATAATAACAGAATGCTAAAAAGACGACTTCACTTCACAGAGGTGGCAAATCAACCACTCAACCGGCAGGTAAACAAACTCATTTACTTACTGTTTTAAGTACATGCACCTATGGCTAAAGCCAAACTTTGTTTTTTACTTTCAGCACCTGGATTTGCCGCCTCCTGCATAAGACAACAGAACAACACAGTGCTCGCTGCAATCACCCTCACTGTCTTACCACTGGGAAATGAGCCGAGAGCAGCAGATGGGACCCCTGCATAGATGCCCCTGAAGCCCCCGGCCCTGTAGAAGCCTTGCTGGCTCTGCAGTCTGGTCTTAATGGTGTCCAGTGGGAAAAGGGTGAGGTCCACACACATGCCGGCACACCCTCCAGCCTGGGGAACATAATAAGCACTGTTAAAGCTATAGTGCCTTTTCTATTTTTTTTTTTTTTTTTGCTTAAACAGTTTGCTTTTACGGCGCATCATAAATTTTACCTGTCTCTTTCTCTTTTAATATAAAACACAAAAACTAATAAACAATCTAAGCATGTAAATGTTGTAATACAATGATAATAACTGAAAGACTGCTGTGTTGTGTCTAAACTCTAGATGTAATACTTTTATTTTATTTTAGCAAGATATGCTTCACCTTGCAACAGGAGGAGTCTGGAAAATTCATCACTAACACCGCAAAAATCCTATGAGGATAAAAAAAAATGCTTTTTAAAAAAAAGTTGTTAGTCTGACGACTTGTTAATTAGAGTGTGCAAAAACCGCACTTGCAGTACAGGGCCGCAGGGTGAGGAGTGTCTTGTTATAATTAGACTGGATCACACCCTCAAAACCCACTTGAATAAAAAACTGAAATTATGGTAAACACCTTGGTAAGTAGTTTTAAAATTCACAATATGTTGCTTTAAGTAACTGATATTTGAGACAAAACAGAAAAAGTGCTAACATGGTAATAATAATAATAGTAATAAATGCAGTATAAATATTCATTCATTTATTCATCTTCCAAACCACTTATCTCCATTATCTCCATAATAAGTGAGGCGGACGTGCGCCACCGAGCCGCCCTGTTGTTGTGATAAAAGTAATCCCGAAAATGTTCTTTCAATCATAATTGATACAGTTCCTAGAGAGAGATAGAGCCTGTCGATATGCATGGAAATTAAACCGCTGTAAAATAATTTCTGTCTTCTTCCGGTCATTGAAACTTCCAATCAGTCTGCACTAAGACTCGTTCATTTAAATACTGTAAAAATAAAAAGTACAGTGCAATTCATACCACGAGGGACGCGATGAATTCTCGGCTCTCCATGATACGCTTTCAATGCTTCCGATCGCTCGCCTGACATGTGCCACTAAACTATGTTCGTGTTTGGCAGGGGACGAATGAAAAACACGCCCGTTTAGGGCGCCGCCATGTTGACTTCCGTGTTGTGTTGACGTCACAGTCACATGACACCAAACGCCAACAACGACAGGGGGTCAGTCTCCCCGGATGCAGTACATTCAAGGACCAGTAAGTGTATTTTGAATCCAAGTGTTTATTTTATAATCTCGTAAAATATTCATTTTAAGTCATCTACATGAGCATTATAGTTTTGATCGTTACATTATGCAAAATCTTGGGATAAAAATGTAACGAGTGTATGTTTGCATTCACGTTGAATTTTAACTATACATAAGAATAGTTGCAACATTGTTATCCTACAAGTTTATCAGGATCCACTTGTTCTTGTTTGTGTCTGCATAATTTGTACCTTTCTTGTGCCAATTGGCGGACGTTACTTTTTAATATATACTTATGCACTACATTGTTTTCAATGAGAGGGCAGCTGTGTTGCTTTGTAAGTAACCTTGGCAATTGTTTTCATTGAGAGGTCTGTGTCTCAATTGGTTGGTTGCCTTCAAGAAATTGAGATTAACCGTGTCCTTTTTGTGGTCTGATAGCGTGACTCATGAAGGGGCTCTGAGCTGCTTTAAATTGTACCCCAGATTTATGATTAAATAATACTGAGTCCTTGACCAAATAAAAAAAAAAATAATGTGCTTATATAACTTACTTGAGCTCACTTTTTTTTTTTTTTTTTTTTGCCAGTCCAGAAATTCAGGTTTCACATATATTTGTGATGCCGTGATGTAAATGTTTTCTTTTCCAGTGACATACCAACTCGGTTATTTATGGGCTACTGTCAGTCAGGTAGTGTCTTCTATTAGAGAGGAGCAAGCAAGGGGCCGCCACCTTCTTATTCAGCCCGGACCCAATGATGTCTGGGATGAGTGCGCCCAGTTTGAAACGCTGTGCCCATCATCTATCTTGTTGAAGCGGGTCTCGGAGGGATCCCTTCGAATGTGAGCCTCAGCTGGACTTGGACTTGGATGCTGTCTCATTCTCTTGATGTGTATTAAGCCCGAGGAAGGCTAGACAGCTTCACTTACGATCTCCTTCTCACCTTTTTGTTGTTATAAGCAGTGAGTGGGACCTGGTTGGTGTGTGGATTAGTTTAGACTTTCTATCCTCAATTATTATTCATTATTATACCAAGTCATAGAATTTGAGAGTGTTTAATAAATAATTAATTGGTTCTACATAGTTTGATTGGTTAATAATTCATTTTTTTCGTAGTTTCTAGATAGGATAAGTATTTGTTTTCGTATATGTGTTTCCCCAATTAGTCAGTTATGGCAATAATAGAGTGGATTATGTTTATTGTCGTGTCATAGTTGAAGATCAGCTCACACTTGATGACCAATAGAGGTCATCTGGAATGGTCATTTACTTTCAGCTGCAACTGTAACTCCAAAATTGAATTCAAAGGCTGTCTGCCAATAGAAGGTGTGTTGTGTTACCCTGTGTAAGGTTAATAAGAAGCACTCGGAATTTGTGCAGATTTGCGGAGAGCACCATTGATCTCGACCCAGTCAGAGTATGATCTCTGAGATGAAAAGGGATGAACGAGAGGGGAACTGATTCACTGTCAGCCACAAGTCAGCGAAGGGCAATTCTAGCCCGCAGGCCATCTTTGAAAAACTGAAGGGTAAAGCATGGAGGATTAAGCCACAACGTGGGGAGGGAGAAACCCAAGCAGCCAAAAACTCAAAGTGTCATTGTGGTAGCAGAGCACGGGTTAACAGTTTGCCTCTTCTTTTTTATTTTTGGCAAACATGGAAGTGTCTGTGAGGATAAACTCTTGAGTCAAAAGTTTAAGACTTGCACAGGTGAGAGAGTGCATATAGTGGTCTTTTATTTTCTATGGGAAGAAAAATGAGATACCAATGACTAAATACGATGTGCTAGGCCGAAATATATTGTGCCGTCGTGGGAGCTGAAAAGTGCTCACACACAAACACAAATCTTTCTTGTTGAGTCTCTAGTTTCTGAAGATATGCCTGTGAATTATATATTAAAATTAGATCAATTTTTTTATCTTCTTTACATACACCAGCGAACACCATCTGCGATGACAGTTCAGAAAAGCGCACATCTTGATTCTGACAAAGTGATATTATTCATGAGAGAGTGCGGGCGAGCCGTGTGGCCAACTAAACTGTTACTCATTAGGCAGTCTTAACATTTGCATCATTAGGCCAGCACAACAGCAGGAGTGGGCAGAGATGCAGCGAAGCGCCTTTCAAATAAAATCTTTTGTTTTTTGCCTTCAGGATGATGCGCTACAAGGCTTCCTGACAAGGAGCGAGACCAGAAGGGAGCAGCGAGAAGATTCTCAAACGGAAGAGAGCGGAAGGTGACAGCGAGAATGGGGTAAAGGAGAAGAGAAAGGTTAGAAAGAAAGATGAGAATAAAACAACATTCATTATAAATTCACTGAATCGACAAGCTGTCACACCGCCATGCCTACTGCGAAGCACACAAGCCCCGACACGGAACAACTGTGCCTCCATAACGCCACCCAAAACTTGAATTATTCACCTTTGCTTGCATTTAACCTCTATAGTATATGAGCGACCTATAAAACCTAGCTAACATCCTGTCATAATCCTGTCTTCCCATTCTTTTTTTTCACCCCCCCACCCCAAAAGAATTTAACACTGCTAGGCCATCAGTGAAATATGAGCTGCCTGTAGCATATTGATCCTACACTGCGAAGATGGATTGATCACAGACAAGACAAAGCAATGGTGACGCATTCTTGTTCTGCTGCAGAAGCGGCGCCAGTGGCTCGGGTGCTTGTTATTGATTCCTGAGATGAATTCGGCTGTGATGCAAACGCTTGGATTTGGTGCTCTGTGCTATTGCGTTTTCACATCAACCAGGTGAGCTTAGGGAAGGCCTGTCACCCACACCTTTGTCTTACCATCCATCTAGTCTCTGCGCCACTTTTTGTCGTTAGGGTCGTGAGTGTGCCCGGGGCCTATCTCAGCTGGCTTCGGGCAAGAAGCATGGTACACTTGGTCGTCAGCCAATCGTAGACCTTTGACTAGCAATATGGATTTTAACGGGCTGGAAATTATTTGTATGTATAATTAAACACGGTTTGTGTTTCTTCTCGAATGAGAATTGTGCCCAACCAATTGTCACACCTTTGTCTTCAACAAGGATTAAAAACTCAACTGTCACATGGGATAGCCTGCTAGAAAAAAAATTCTCCATGACTACACAACCATCACACACAACGAAAGCAAGACAGAAGCGACACATCCACTAAACATTCACATATTTATGAATGAAATACACAAATGTGTTTTTTGATAGAATGTTGTGATGATAGGATGAGGAAAAAAAAGCACAAAAGTCAAAGTTTTACAGTCAAGTTTCCCTTTTTTCCCCCAGGACAACACTGAGCAAAAACTCAAGTCTGTGGCACACCATGTCTAATTTTTGTTACGAGATCAGTGAACAAGTAGTTTCATCTTTGCGGCCAGACATTCTTTTCTGGAGATGGATCAATAGCACTGGTTCCCCGTTTCTCTCAAAATGAGAACTCTTAAGTGGCTTTTGTGAAAAAAAGCGGATTTCTAGGTGGGGGGATCGATTTACGCCATGCACATTTAATAGAAAAGAAGGAGCAGGGTAGGAGTCCCTTATATGTGTGTTTTTGAGCATGCATGTATATATGTGAACCCTTGGAGGCACCCCCCCCCCCCCCCCCAACCTTCTCTGTAGTTCAATGAAGACTGAGAAGCTCCATCACAGTAAAATATGCACAAACATGCTCGGCAATCTTGTCCTATCTGCTCGGAACGTGGCACTTAATAGAAATATGGATCTGTTCTCGTATCGTCTGTGGCACATTGACATTTGATTTCATGAGCCGATACAGTGGCCCCGATCCGTCTGCGCGACACAGTGACACTTTTGTGATGCTTTGAGTCACAGGAGAACTCTTGACAAATTGTCAACATGTAAGTGGGAAATGTTTTAACACTGCTGGGAATAAAGTGTTGATAAGATTGACCAGAGCATGGAAAAGAACACGCTTCCCTCAATGTTCACCTTTGGTTGAAATCGGAAAACTTTTGAGTGTGACCCAAACTGTGATAGTGATCCACTCCACGCCCTGCGATAGACAATGAATACGAGTCTGAAACACAAATGTTACATCAGATTGTCCTCTGCTTGCGAATGATGACCTTTCAAATAGCAAAGAGTGAGAGCACTGAGGGAGAAGCTAACCTTTAAATTTTAAATAACATCTGGATAAAGAAGGCAGTTTTGCTGCAGTGTCACAGTGCCACCTTGCGGTGAAATGCTGCAGCACACTAATACGCTATGGAGCAAGTGTTTCCCAACCTTTTTATGTCTTGTATATCCCGAAAAATGGAGCTCTCATCAATAAGTCCCCTTGGAATGTGCTCGGCGCTCGCAGGTTAGAAAACCAGGTTAGGAAATACTACTATAGCGTAGTGCAGTTAATTTGTATGTTTAAGATAATTCTGTGTAAAAACCAGTTTGTTCACTGGAGGTTAGGAAATACTACTGTGGCGTTATCTTGTATGTTTAAGATAATTCTTTGTAAAAAAAAACAAAAAACAAAAAAAACCTGTTGGTTCACTGGAGCTGAATGTGCATGAGGCATCTTTTTAGAAATCATAATGTACAACTCCATTAGCTCTGCATGCATAATTGATATATTTCACGTTTGTGAGCTGTCAGGTCATACATATACTCGCATTCGTATTCAGCATATGGCAATGTTTCCATCAAGTACCTCGTCAAAGAAAGCCTTTTGGGACTGGCGTATTTGACTTGTGTGATAATAACCAATTAATGTGCTAATTTCAGAATTCATCTCTTCAATAATTGCTGCCATCAATATCAGATGAACTGAGAGTGTTGCCCTTGTTTGCAGAAACATAGCTAGGGATTTTGATTATGCTCTGCATGGTTATGAATGATTGCATCAGAATTACAACAAATACACAATACAAGGGAGGGTTTTATGAAATAAAACGCACACAATAGCCGAAACCTTGCGCAACGCATTCATAACACAAGCAAAATTAAGTCTGAGTAAAATAAAAAACGTTTTGGTGATCTTAATTTACTAATTAATAAACCACATTCCATCACGCAGAAAAAAATACCAAACGCGTGTTTGTGAGCATTTACACTCCCACTCCGGACCAGTGGGGAGCGGTAGTGAGTGAGGGCGACGCGCGCCCTGTCGATGCTCAGGTCAGCCATCTGGCGCAGTCAGCTAGCTTCAGCAGTATTTGGGAAAATGGAGGCACGGCCGAAGAATGAACGAGGACACATTCGTATCTCTGCCGTGTAGGTGGGTAGAAGATCGAGGGTTTTTAGTCGCTTTCTGTGGATATTTGTGGGATGCATCTGATTCTTTAACCGACCCGCTAGTTCTAGTTGCAGGATTTTCTTTTAGTTCGACGCCTTCTGCAGGAACGCAGGTTGAGGTTGAACGTGCTTGCTTATTCTTGCCGAACAACTCGCATGTAACCGCTATGTAGGTTTTGGTGGCAAACGAGCGTTGTTCTCCACAAAAAAAAAAAGAACTTATTTAAGTCGTATATGCCTATCCAAATGGCTCGTAAGGCAATTTATCGAACTTGCTAGCCAGATAGCCGAGGCTCGCGGTAAGTGGCCGTTTTCGAAAATGATTTGTTGAAATCTAATATTAAATTACATTACTAAAATTAAAATTGCAATCAAGTGGAACTAAAAAAATACGGAGATTCGAATTTTGCTTTTACTTTACGGCGATCTGCCCAGCTCGGTTCGTTTATGCAATAAACAACGCGGTGTCGTGTTAGCTAAGGCGGTTAGCAAATGAGGCTTTGCGGCCATTACATGTTGATGTGCAGCCACACGCATGACCCTGTTGCGCCGATCTCCGCAAAGACTGAAATACATTCGAAAGTGTTTCACATTTTACGCGATCAAACTTGTGGTACGCCATTAATTGATCAAGCCCTGGATTGCATTTGTTCAGGGCCGCGTATTGCCCCGTTCTTGACGTAATAACGTAACGTCATCAGCTAGCATAGCACTGCAGCTAACCACTTTCTCGACATGTTTACACAGTAAAATGTCGTCATTGTCTCTTTTAGCGTGTCCATAATTACGATACTTAAATTGTGCATTAGTAGCTACATTTGAGCTTGTCTTTTCAATTTGCGATCATCGCGCCCAGTCACGTGGCACGGTGCTGCGCCACAGGCGCCCTTTCGGTGGAGTCATATCAACCTCACCACCAATTTTTTATAGTGGAGGAAATTACTGCCCGAGGATACCTTATAACTTGCGCAATATATTTTAATTTGCTAAAGGACTGTTCGATGCTATGCTACTGAATCGATTGTTTGTGGATGACCTAAAAATACAGGATTTATTGGAATCAAATAGCACATTGTGTTCAAGTCCACTGTGGTTGGAAATGCCTTCACGTTATTTGAATCTTAACAGTGATTGGTGTATTGCTGTGTACAAAAATTTTGTTGATGCCTTTTGACACGTAAGAAACTGAAATGATCATTTATTTGCTCGTGAGGTGCATCCTAAGTTGCATGTTTTTCTTCTTCTGGCAGATCTTCAAATCCTGATTGTAGTTGTGAAGCCTTTGTTTTGTTGAGGAATTGCAGGTACATTTTTCACAATATTAGTTAATTTTCTTTCTTCAGACCTTAAACCTTAACCAAGGCACAATTATATACTTTTGAGTTTAGGAGTGAAATATATAAAAAATGAATTGAACTGTTCAACTTTAATTTGATTTTATTGCAGCGCAAGCAATATTTTTAGAAACACTTCCATTTGATTTGTTCCGCAGCTGATGTATTCTTATACATCCTTTTAATTTTTGCATTAGGCAATCTGTATAAAAGATGAGTAATAAGGGGCCGTGCCACTTGTGTTACACTCAAATGGCCGACATACATTTTCCACAGCTTCTTACATGGTTTTGTATATATTGCAGCTAATAAAATAAAACTGTAGCATTTTACCAATTTCTTTAATTTTCCCATTTTTAACAATATATAAGTGTAATTCTTTGAAATCTACGAATCACCGGGGTTCCTGTGCTTCCATAAAAGTAAATAAGTTCAAAAGCCTAAAAACCAGGCCTTAATTGGCATTAAAATTCAATCAACATTTTTTAACACATTTGGATTCTGTTTTTATAAATAGCATCCAATCTACTAATGAATTATAATTCTTTATAAAAAAAAAAAAAGAATGACTTGTGGTAACAGCAGGTAACCACAGCACCTTTGAATAACGTGACAATGGGAAGTTGAGCTTGTATTTTGTTTCAATTGGAATTCAAATGTCTTAAATTTATCCTGCCTTAAGCTGTAGGAACCCGGTCATACTTTTCAAGGCTTGCAATGATTTGCATGATGATAAAGTTTTTGAAACGAGCCCCCCCCCCATCCCCTATTTTTTTTATTATTTTTTTTTACAAAGTTTTCCATTTAATATCCTCTGTTGTTGATTTGTCTTTTACAAGTTGGACAAACTTGAAGCAAATTCTCAAATTCATTCCCCATTTTCCAATAGTAGAGAACTGCATTTACCCCCTTTGCACTTCATTAGTGACTCTGTTGTGCTCTTCTCCTAACTAGTGATTCAGTTTCAAAGTAGTGATTGACTCCACCCATGGAGGAGAATGTGAGCCCTGAGCTCTCTCTAGCTCATGAGCCAGAACAGAGCCAAGACCATATGGATAGCTGCTCTCAAGGTACCTTGAATGAGCTTGTTTTTCCCCTTAGCGAAGGCCGGGCATATCTTCCTTGCATTGGGTAATAGTGTGGTGGGATTTTGTAATAACCCTAAACAACTTTAAATGGGTGGAAATTAAAGGCACACAAGGATAAAAAAAAAATCTAGTTGAGCACTGAACAATAGATGAAGTATTTTCAAGTTACTTCTTTAAAACGTTCTGAAGCTTAATTTTCACATTAGCCTTTTGTGATGTGTCTACAGGTGATGGGGAAGAGCGACTCAGCGAGCCAACGCAAACCATCCCGACAGAAAGTGACGAAGTGGCAGAGGAGCCAATAGAGAAAGCGGACAAATCTTCCAAAGCCAACAACGAATTGAAGAAAACGTGGACATTCCGTCGCTCCACTGTTGCTCAAAGAGAGATGCCAGTGGAAGCAGCACCCGACAACCACGAGAGCCGCTATCCTGTTCGCCGAAGCGGCAGACAGTCCAAACGCACCGACAAACTGGAGGAATTTCTCTCCACCACGAAAAGAGTGCTACGAAAGAGCGCGCCGCCGTCCCTGGAAGGCGGGGATCCTCCTTCGCAAACCCCAACCGATGCGGAAACCGCCTCTGAGGCCAGCTTTGACGGGAACGCAGACACAAAGACGGCGGAAGACAAGCCCGAGTCGTCCGACAGGAGAACCCGAAGTAGGACGAGGGAGCAGACTCGACGGGCGTCTCAGCGCGGCAGGTGGACACGCCAATCCCAAAGCGCCACGGTCAAAGATGAAGAAAGCTCAGAGAATGAAGACAGCGAAGATGGCGCCGAGCCGCAGGACAAAGATGCGGAGCAATCTGGAAAAGGGGCCAAGATAGAAGACACAAATGCTAATAAGGAACACCAGCCTGGGTTGGATATGCAAACAAAGGAAGAGCAAAAGAAGAAAAATGTTAAAGGGGAAGATCAAGAGGAGAATGACGACGACGACGATGAGGAGACCACAGAAAAAGGCGGCTTGTTGGTAAAGCGCGGCCCAATTCGTACATACGTGAATAAAAAGCGGGCGGCAAGTTCAAATAGTACGTCTGCCAAGGGACAGACTCCCACGCAAGCTGTCGGCAAGACAGGCAAGCCTCGGGAACAGGAGGACAGCGATGACGGTTCCTCTTCCTCATCTTCCAGCACTGATTCTGACGAAGGATACGACCCCAATGCACTGTATTGCATCTGTCGCCAGAAACACAACAAAAGGTTTGTTTTGAACGCTTCACTGGGTGGCACATTTCAAAAATAGTGAAACTTTAACCTTCCCCTGTTGTTTTCAAACCCCACTGCTTATTTGTGTGTGTTTTTCCTCCCGATATTGTTCATGGCAGTCGTGAGGAGGTAGTGTCAATTATATGCGGGTTTAGCTATTTGCGGTTGCCATGATCCCCAGTGATTACATGTCTTAAATCCTACATTCTTTCCTCATTTCCCCAAGCTGAACATGCATAATAATTTGAAATAGAATAGGTGAGGAAACTTTTCTTCTGTTAGATTTAACATCGCTGGTGTCCGGCTGACGACTTCTATGTCCAGATTTGGGCAATTTAATTTTTGCTCTCAAATCACTTCTTCCACTTATCGGGTGTGTTGTGGAGGATCAGCTCATGTAGGGAAGCCATATTGTTCAGCTTGGCGGCCATCTAGAGGTGTTCCTAGACAACCTGGGAAACATTCATACATGATTTGCTTTTTGACAATTCGTGAAGATTAATAATGAGGGGATTCCGACTCGGTTGCCATTACAAATGTCCATTCCTCACTAGGTTCATGATCTGCTGTGACCGCTGCGAGGAGTGGTTCCATGGAGACTGTGTGGGCATAACAGAGGCTCGGGGCCGTCTGATGGAGAGAAATGGCGAGGATTACGTTTGCCCCAACTGCACGGCTAAAAAAAGCCAAGTGATCAGGCCTGCCACCTCCACGCTGTCCCTGAGCATAGACCTCAAGACCAAAGCTTGTGCTTTACCTCTACCTCCTGCTGGTGGCGCTTTTGGTGACGTGGGTTCCATGACAAGATCGGTGGCGCAGGCACAACTGCCGTCAACATCTGCCGGCGGTGACGAGAAAGGAGCGGAGGACATCGGGATCAAAGGCAGGATCGAGAAAGCCACAAATCCAACAGGGAAAAAGAAGATAAAAATCTTTCAGCCGGTAGGTCATCACTAATAATTTGACTTTTTTTTTTTTTAAAGAGATACTCAAGACGTTAAAAGTTTACATCTTGGTTCTTATCTGACTTAACAGTATGAAAGTATATAAATATTCACTGTGTGGTTGCTCATGTTGCATACTTTTAAAATACTAAAAATGTATGCTATAAATAATGGTTAGGATGGGAATACTGTCCAATTCTGAATAATGATATTTTCAAGATGGCCGCATCTCAATCACCTTGCTTATTATTAGCTATTGTGTACTCGTTTGGAGCAGACGGTACAGCAGGCAACGCCACCAAACATGGGCCAGAAGGGGGCGCCTGTGTCAGAAAAGCCAGCGTGCCCCACAGCAGAGCCAAAAGCAACAACAGAGATGGAGCAGGAGAAAGTGGCTTCAAACGTGGAGGTGAAAACGACCGACACGGAAGAGGCCGGAAAGTCAGCGGCAGCGGAGGACGTGTCGCTTCCCAAATGCATCGGTCCCGGCTGCGAGAGCAACGCCCAGCCCGACTCTGTGTACTGCGGAAATGACTGCATCCTGAGACACGCTGCCGCTACTGTGAAGTCGTTCGCCGAAGTCAAAGAGCCTCAGAGCAAAGATCAGAAATCCAGCCCTGCGTCAAAGGTAATTTGGACTATCTTAAGTTGTGAAACGATGTCAAGTACAGTTTCCTGCAATCAAATACATTTAGAACCAAGTTGACTTTGCTCTAGCAAGCAGACGCACCGTTGACTTGTCTTCAAAGGACGAATTTGAAAATTGCTTATTTTCATTTTACAAAGCAATTGTATAATGAAATTCACCAAGATGGCAGCTTTACATCAAAGTTATTCTACAGGCACAATTTTTTTATGATTGTGTGTGTGTGTGAACGGCAAAGTTTATCCACACAGAACGTTAACGTGACATGATTGTACTGGTGCAGTTTTCTTATCTTGGTTGTCTCTGTTTTGGTATTTTTAAAAAAATGCTTTGAACGTAAAGACTTTATGATGGAGGATGTGCTTTGATCATAAAAAAAACAACAACAAAAAAAAGCGGAATCTTGAAGCAGTTTTGTGTGCATGGTAAACTGTAAAGTTTCCACATTGATTATCAACACTGGATCTTCGGGAATGAAATCAAGTTTTGGTCCTTGCTTCGATCATGCAAGCAAAGGAACACACTGCTAGCATAGGCTGCATTTTGCAATCAATACAGATCAAACGGATCCCTGTCCGATTGTTTTGCAGTTGCAAGTTGCTAATCAGCGCTACTAAATGATGGTGACCGGAGTTATTGACGTGCGATTGGATTCCTCTGAATATTTGCAAATTATAGAAGGGCTGGCCTAGTTTATCAATTTATCATAATAATGCAATCAAACCTGAAAATAGTGTTTTGGCAAACTGCCTTGCATTGATCACTTCATAGAGGCACAGTGGCGAACAAGAGCAAGCTGTTGAGGTGCTGTCCCGAACCTGCCTTAATGGCTTTCTCTTTAATCCGTCCAGAGGGAAGCCACCAGACAGACGAGGTCCCAGAAGGACAGCGGCGAGGACTCTGGGAGCGACGGAGGAGACGACGACGACGCTCCGGATGAGGATGATGAAGACGCGCACGCTGTGGAGCAGCCGCCGCCTCCCGCCACTGCGTCATGGTGCAGCGACCATAATTACATTGCAGTACCACCAGAAAAGACTACACCCATATCAACAACAGTTTTAAACACAAAGTGTATGTATCTCTTTGAGGGTCTTCTTGTTAAACTAGTTCCGTGGCTTGCCGATAGTGGTTTCCTATCATGCTAGCGTAACCTAAAGCAGGACATTGCTGAAGTTTCTGTTAGATGTAATCATGACTCATTCATAAGTGTGATTTTTCATGACGTGTGCCTCTGGGTGGAGCTGCTGAAAAGGTAAGTGTGTGATCTACCTTAGTGGTGCATTTCAACAGAAGCGCTGCAAAGATTCTCGCCATCGGAATCGGCGAGATGCTGTCGAGGTGATGTCAGTAGCTTCTAAGGAATGGCCAGCTTTGCAAAATCGACCCCCGCTATTAAGGTCAGGGGATTCCTTATATGGGCGGGTGCGTTCATGCATCAAGCAGTGACCGTCGGCGTCCTGCTAAATTGCCTTTTGGCGGATTGGACATCTGTCAATCCGGTTGTTAGCAAAATGAGCCTTTTTATTCTATTTTTTTGCCTATGCTGCAGAATTTGGGTATCCCATTTTTCAAAAATATGGGGATAGCCCTGTATTGTAACGTCAGACACAAATTTGACATTTTATGGCTCAGTCATAAGGTTGTTTTCGATAGAATAGGCACGTGCGTAGGCTCGTTTTCTACTTTGGTTCATCACTCCAGCAGGTAATTTACCCAGCAGGTACATCTTGTAACGGCATCATCCCCAACGCCCCGCAGACTATTATGATAGTCTGTAATATGATATATTAAACTGGCAACGAACTTGATCTACTGTCCCCCAGGTTAACGTGGCGGTTTTTGTTTTTTTTAAATTCTCGAGCTCATTCAATATGATGCATCTTTTATAGAGGGAAACTGTCTTAAAATAAAAGATGATGTGACAGACAGATTTTTGAATCCCTTCATTGATTGATTCTCTGAGCAGTGTCAGCTTGCTATCTGGATATGTTAAAGGTCAACGACATAAGCATTTTCGTGTGAAAAGGCACTGGAGGTCGAGATTGTGCAGACCATGGTCCACATGGCGAGCAGGTGAAACAGAAATCGACCAGGTGTTCCTCTCCCGAATGGCGTAACGAAAGAAGAGAGGCCTGAGAGAAGTTCAGAGGTCGTACTGGAAGAATGAAGCTGTGATATACCTGCACGCGAGGTTTCAACCAATGGTCGTCACAGTGAATAATTTGACACAATGGGACTGTTGACACCTAAGTGTGGTTGCTTTCATGTCCTCTGTTGACAACTTTATTGCATGAGCATTTAGACATTGTAAAGTCAACTGTCACATGAGGAAGTTGTGTGTGTTGACCACTGGTTTACTTGGCTTTTGTTTTTCGTGTACTGCAAGCTTGACTATGTTGCTCAATTGCATTTATACAATCAGGATTGAACTGAGCTCAACAAAAATTTGATCTTTGTATCGCAAGTTTTTCATTTTATCCTTCTGTAGTGGTCTGTCCTTTCAATCTTTGGAACATATTGGATGTAATATAGCTTTAGTACATTTTAATTAGTAAATGCTGATAGTTATGCCTGAGTACTAATCACAAGGTTACTTTTAAAAAGTCTTTGGATGAACTGATGATGCAAGAACAAATGCTGCCCCCTCTTGAGATTGTTCATTCTGTCAGAATTTCTTTGATAGGATATGGCCTTTAAAGCTGAATGTTTTTATATTTATTTAAATTTACATCACTGTAGCAAAGTCCCATCGGCTGAACTTGTATGTTTTATGAGTGCACCGAGCTGTGCAAAAGAATTCAATGACCCCGCAGTAATTATTTGTCAGTATTGTGATTGGCAGCAAATTTTAAAGTATTTGGTGTTTTTCTTTTTTCTTTTATTTTGCAGCCCCTCCCAAAGAAGAGAAACAGTCAAAGAAACAGGTCCCGGCTCACGTTAAACCCTCTTCTGATTCCAAGACCTCCTCCAAAGTGAAGAAGACCATGACCACTCGGGCGTCCAAGGTCTCTCCAAAGGGCAAGAGGTCGTCCTCTCAGTCCAGCAGCTCTAAAGCAACCAAGAGGTCCGCGACTCCGCCCAGTAAAGCCGCGTCAAAGTCCAAGAAATCGCGAACGACAAGCACACCGCCTCAGTCACCATACCCTCCTGGGCCGATCCACGTCACGGGAGCGCTAAGAGTCACCAAGACCAACTTTACCATTCCAAAGAAGCAGCCTCAACAAAAAGACTCTCCATCCCATCATCAATCATCATCGTCGTCAAGAGTCCCATCATCTTCGTCGTCTTCAGCTCCCTCCAGCCATTCTTCATCCCAAAGGTCTCATCATGCCGCCTCATCCTCGTCATCCTCGATCCCACCGCCCGCCAACCACCAGATGAGACAGAACATCCGTCGCTCCCTGACCGACATCCTTTACAAGAGGTGAGTGTCCTTCGAATGATTGTATTCCTACTTAGTAGAGCATGTTTTGAGGGAGAACACCTCCGTTGCACTTTTCCTGCCAGGGTGAGTGACAGCGATGATCTGACAATGACGGAGAGCGAGGTGGCGAGGCTTGCCGTTGCCATCGAGAAGGAGATGTTTAACATCTGCCTCAGCACAGATAGCAAGTACAAAAACAAGTACCGGTCGCTCATGTTCAACCTCAAGGACCCAAAAAACAAAGTGAGTCAACAGGATTGTCAAACTTATTAAAATATATATATATTTTTTTAGAATGGAGAGCTTAAATGAATGGTGTGTGTGTTCAGGGCTTGTTCTACAAGGTAATTAGAGGTGATCTTAGCCCTTTCCGACTGGTGAGGCTGAGCGCAGAAGATATGAGTTCCAAGGAGATATCGGAGTGGAAGAAGCCTGACCCCTCCCAGGTAAATGTTAGTGAGTGACATGGAGTGGCCTTTTGATGATGAGATGTTTTTAACATTACACGTACTTACCCGCAGAGCCAGTCCTCAAGTGGAAGGGCCCATTCAGGTCATTCCAAAACAAGCAGTAGGCACGACTCTCACAAAGTGGATGCGGAGGATGCCCCGCCCCCTTCCGATGCCGATGTATGTATTCCTGCCACAGCTTCGTCCTCTCGCATGGCTTCTGCTGTCGTAAGTGGTGGCCTACTATCTTCCTACTATTTCCACACCTTTTCTTCACCTTTGCAAGTTAATACATTAGTTTGGGTAGTAGTGCTCTTCAACTTTTCGGTCATCTTCTCAACTTCAAAGCCTTTATCTTACGTGCATCTACTTTGCATTTAATTGTGGGAGTCCAAAAGGTTGTCCTGGTTTAGGATTTGACATCCATCTTATTGTATTCCCTTAGGACCAAGATGAGCCCAGCGTCACTGCTTCAGCTGCACCTCAGTCTTCTGCGACTGAGGGCGGCGGTAGTATGCCGGATATTTTCAGTGCCATGCTCAAAGACACAACGTTGGAACACAGGACTCATTTGTTTGACCTCAACTGTAAAATATGCACAGGTAAATGAGACGGGGCCATTTGGATCATCTGTTTTCCTGTGTTATGGATCTTGAGCAAATAATCTTTGTCTCTATTGAGTCAAAAAAACATATTTGCCTGACGCCGCATGCTAAAGTAAATCAAAGTGTGAGCTCGTAATGAGTAATATGTACACACACCGAGTGACATCATGATTTAATGAACATCTAATCCAGATAACGACGTGTCAGTGGTGAAAAGCCAGCCAATGACTGTACGGTTGGAAAACACGACGTAACGAGTTCGATATACTGCAATATATATTTATAATACTTTTTTACATTGTAGTATTATAGCAATCATTGCAGTAAGTTACATCCCTTTTGTAAGACATCACTACCACTACTGTTTCCATCTTTCCACATAGGTCAAAAGACAGAAGATGAGATTGCATCCAAAAAATCCAAATCCACGAGGAAGTCCGACCAACCCAGACAAGAGATGCATTCAGCCAGCGCCGTCGGCCAACCGCAAGCGGCCACGGTCTACCAACAGCTCATCCCACCGCCATACCAGCCCGGCATAGAACCGGCCATCGTCGTCGAGCAGCCACAGCCACAACTTTACCAAGAGGACCCTAACAGTATGGCCCCGGCTATGCAGGCCATCGCCCCCGCTGTTTCCTCTGTCAGCATCTCACGAAGAGACCCGCGCATGGCCAGGCATAGCTCCGGCGTTACGGTCACTTACACTCCTTCAGAAAAAACCCCAAACACCATGGGAGAGCCACTCCCCCCTCCTGTCATTGCTCCTTTGGATGTTGCCACCAAAGCAACCCTTCCGATGCCCCCTGCTCCTCCACCCTTGTTGGCTTTGTCAAAACCATCCAGAACAAGGTACATACTTTATTTAAATAATAATTTAGATAATCTGAGACTGTTTAGCAACCTATGTGTGTGTCTTAAGTTCAAAATGATACATTGTGGCAGTGATTTTTGTAACATTATCTCAGAAAGAGACTTTTTTTTTTAAATACTAACATGGATTTTTTTTTCAATTTTCTTTTTCCCAGTAGTTCTGAGCCTCCTCCTGAGGGGGAGACTGCAATCTTCCTCCATGGTCAAGAGAGGATTTGGAAAGGCTTCATCAACATGCAGTCTGTGGCCAAGTTTGTAACCAAAGCTTACTTGGTTTCAGGCTCTTTTGAGTACCTAAAAGAGGTAAGTAAACTTATCTAGTCATGTTGCGAGTGAATTTGTGTGCAGGTTTTAAAAACTGCAACTCTTCATGTCTAATCAATATGACGCAGGATTTGCCAGACACCATTCATGTTGGAGGACGCATCTCTCCAAACACAGTGTGGGACTATGTTGGGAAATTGAAAACATCCTTGTCCAAGGTTGGTTTTTGAAAAGATTCAAGAGTTTTTTATGATGATGTTTTTTTTTCCTTCATTCAGAATATTGATCTTGCCCCTATTTCTGATCACAGGAGCTGTGTTTGATCCGATTCCAGCCAGCCACAGAGGAAGAGGAAGTAGCTTACGTGTCTCTCTTCTGTTACTTCAGCAGCAGGAAAAGATTTGG
The DNA here is from genome assembly GCF_024217435.2 of Syngnathus scovelli. Taxonomy (NCBI): domain Eukaryota; kingdom Metazoa; phylum Chordata; class Actinopteri; order Syngnathiformes; family Syngnathidae; genus Syngnathus; species Syngnathus scovelli. Next base: position 4,487,411 of record NC_090857.1, on the reverse strand, counting down.
TGTGGTAGCTAACAGTAACCGGAGGATCAAAGATCTCTATCTGATTCCTTTGGCCTCAAAGGACCCACTCCCCTCCAAACTTTTACCATTTGATGGACCAGGTATGCTTTTTAAGGAAGAATCAACTGGACTCTTCTTTGTCTTAGCTGTCTCACATTCACACAAATATAAATGGAACGGAACAGCTGACTACATAAAATGATTTAGTCTTAAACTACAGTCTAACGTCTAAAACGTCTAGAGATTGGAGTTTGTTAATTCACTCGTTTGTTATTTTGCAGGACTTGAGCCAGCCCGGCCCAACCTTCTACTGGGCCTCTTGATCTGCCAGAAGGATAGAAAGCGTCCCGGTGTTCCATTGGAAAGTGATGAGAAACGATCTAAGATACAAATCAAAGAGATCGATGAGACTGGTCTTCCGAAGCCACCTCTCCCAGTCAAAGTGGATCGAAGCACACGCCAAAGTTTGGACATTTCTTTCAGTACTACTCCCCCAGGGTCTCCTCCTGTCAGCTCCTCCGGGACCCCAAATGTTGCTGTGGCCACCCCATCTGTCTTTTCTCTTTTGTCAACCGTTAAAGCACCTGCCACGTCCTCTGTCACGGGTGTGGAGTCTCCATCCTCATCCAGCTCTATCCCTGCTCCTGCAGCAACCGCCACGCCTCTCCAGACCATCCTCAACACTCTGTTTGGCAAGAAAAAGCAAGACTCTGAAGCTTCCAACTCACCATCTGATCAGGGTGCAGAATCTTCCATCCCGCACTCTACAATGATCGATCCAATTGTGCAACAGTTTGCACAGACAAAAGACAAACAGGTTGAGGAGGATGAAGATGACCGACCTTATGACCCTGAGGAAGAGTATAACCCAAGTATGGGTTACAGTGTGCCTATTAAACCGATTGAGGTCGTAAATAAACCTGACGTTGTACAGAGCGAAGGTGACGACATTGCATATGACCCTGAAGATGACTCAATATTTGATGAAGTCCAAACTACTGTAGCAGATGAAACTGGAAAATCTTCATGTGATGATGTAACAGACCCGGAAAAGATCCTGGCAAGCCTTAAACAGAAAGGAAAGCTGACGCTCCCAAAACAGGAAGACAAACATGTGCCAGCCACTGACTTGCCCGGGGCTTCACAAGCATCCCCAGCCATTTTGGGCGGTAGTCAGTTAATGCAGCTTGGTAAAAAAGTGGAAGAGCTTGTGAAATCGGCCACACCCACCATTAACCAGAGCAGAGATCCTCGCCAGAGGGAATCTCGCCAGGGGACGGGCATCACGACAAAAACAACAGATGAGCTGCTTGATAAAGAGGAGTTGTCTTCCAATGACTCTTCTACAACTCAGCAGTCAGTTCAAGAGCCACAGGTGGCTTCTGTTGCTCAGCTTCCCGACTCCTCACAAGACCCAGAGAAGCCATTACCAATGGAGGAAGAGAAATCTGAGACATTGCCCTTTATGGAGACTTTAAAAGAAGAGGTGTCCATTCCTTTATTAGGAGAGACTTTGGAACCTGATCTGGAGTATGACTATCTTCAAGACAATGAAGAGAAAATGAAAGCAGAGCAAGATGAGAGCGTCCAGGCTGAAACCGAGGTAGACAAGTATAGTATTTGGCCAAATGCTGCGAGTATTTTAAAAGGTAAAGAGGAATCAGAATACGATGACAATAGCCAAGACGCGGCAATTTGTAGCTCCTACAATGAGCCACCAAACTCCTCGACAATTACTTCGGCAATTCCGGTCCTCGGTGACACTCATTCTCATTATCCGCGACATCACAGGGCAACGTCAGACTTTGACGACGATTATAGATCACAAAGTGACATCCCCCGACCATCTAGTTATCTCCAATCTCAACCAATGCACGGACAGAATCCCATGATGAGGCCTCCATCAATGTCAGTACCACCACCCATACAAGGCATCTCTTCAATGTCTGCGCCACAGTCTGTGCAAGGACCGCCACCAGCTATCCACGGTCCTCCTCCAGTACTTGGTCCTCCAGTACTCGGTCCTCCAATCCAAGCTGACAGCAGCCATCCATACGGCCTCCCTCCGAGTTTCCCACCCTATCAAAACCAATGGACACGCCCCCAACTACCACCTCCACAGCAGCCGCTCTCCAGACCACCTCCTCAGAACCTTTTACCACCTAGAGTAACACCACCACTTTACCCACCAATTGGCCAGAGAGGTCCTCCACCTCAAATGTTTGATCCTCTTCTCCGCCCTCAGCATAGTGCACAACAAGGCCCTCCTCCAGGCTTTCCCCTCCCACCTACATTTGATGGACAGAATCAGCTACCTCCTCCACGATTTGCTGGTCCACCTCCACCATTTAATTTTCCTGGAAACAGAGGTCCTCCTCCACCTTTCACAGCACCACCACCGGGACATTTTGATAACAGGCTTCCTCCCCCTTCCATCTTCTCAGGGCCAAGGGGTCCCCTACCATCTCAATATGGTGATCCAAGTCCAATTCAAATGCAACCCCCAATGGGAGACCAAAGCCGTGGCCCCAGGGACCACTATAGTAAAGATAGTCACTCATTCACACATGCGGACCAACATCTCAGTCATCCTCCCAATATGTTCAAAGACAGCTCAGCGACCGCTTACCGGGGTCTTCCACCTAGTCAGTATGATGACTCAAGAGGCCCGCATTCTATTGTGGAGATCAATCCACAAAATAAGTTTGGAGTTCCCAGGCCACACTCGCCACCACATCGAGGAGGTCTGGATGAGCACATCACTCTTCGTCAGGAGAATAGGAACAAGTTTGGAGGTTCCAGGCCACACTCGCCACCACATCGAGGAGGTCTGGATGAGCACATGGCTCTTCGTCAGGAGAATAGGAACAAGTTTGGGGTTCACAGGTTACACTCACCACCACATCGAGGAGGTTTGGATGAGCACACACCTCTTTCTCCTCTTCAGGAGAATAGAAACAAGTTTGGGGTCGCCAGGCTACATTCGCCACCACATCGAGGAGCTTTGAATGAGCACATGGTTCTTCCTCCACTTCAGGAAAACCGAGCAATGAGAGATCAGACTCAGCCTTTTGGTGGCTCTGAACGATACCGCTTTGATAGGTTTTCAGATGAGGCAAGAAGGTTTTCTGATGAGGCAAGACCTGTTCGCCACAGTGGCCCTCTGCTACCGACCCCCACCGAGGCTCCTATTGCTCCTCCGAGTCACATAGGCGGTCACAGTCCAGATATACGGCGAGAGGACTTCTGGCGCCGACATTCCCCTGATGTCATGAGGAGAACCAACACCAACCGAGAGGGCTCAGAACCGCAAAGCACGGAACCCTTCGGTCACTTTGAAGCGGGGCTCCGAGAACAAGTTTCTGCTCCCGCTCAGTCATTAGAAGAAAGACTTAAGGAGCTCTCTGGTGACTGCAGAAGAGACAGAGACCGCGACAACCCTTCCTCCGCGAGGTCCTTGTGGGAGAGGAATCAGGGCAAGCGGTGGAGCAGAGAACGAGAATGGGAGAGAAGCAGAGAGCGCGACACCGATCGTGAATCCAGCAGAGAACGGGATCGCAGCAAAGGAAAAGAGGGCGAGAAAAATAAAGAGGCAGAGGTGGAGCGACACAAGGATGAAGACACAGACAAGAGGAGAGACCGTGACAGAGAAAGAGAAAAGGACAGAGTCAAGGACAGGGACACAGACAGAAGGGATTATGATCGCGAAAGAGGACGAAATCGCGATAAAGAGCGAGACCGAGACCGTGAGCGAGACAGGAGACGCGACAGGTCCCGAAGTAGAGACCGGGATCGAGGGAAAGACCGAGGTAGAGACAGAGACAAAGAGAAGGACAGTGACAGAGACAAAGACAGGGAGAGGGACAGAGAAAAAGATCGGGACAAAGATAAAGACAGAGATCGGGACAGAGGCAGAGACAAAGATAGAGATGGAGAGAAAGAGCGAGATAAAGATCCAGATAGAGAAAGAGAGAAAGACAGAGACGTAGACAAAGATAGAGACAAAGACCGTGACCGGGAAAGAGAGAAGGATAGAAGTCGAGAAAAAGACAGATCCCGTGACAGAGACCGGGAGAAAGACAGAGACCGGGAGAAAGACAGAGACCGGGAGAAAGACCGAGACCGGGAGAAAGACCGAGACCGGGAAAAAGACAGAGACCGGGAAAAAGACAGAGACCGGGAGAAGGACCGGGACCGGGAGAAGGACCGGGAGAAGGACAGAGACCGGGAGAAAGACCGCGACCGGGAGAAAGATCGAGACCGGGAGAAAGACCGAGACCGGGAGAAAGACAGAAGCCGGGAAAAAGACAGAGATAAAGACCGTGAAAGAGACCGTGGCAGGGACCGCCGAGATACAAGTAGAACCCGGGAAAGGAGAGAAGATAAAAATAGCAAACATGAAAAATCCAAGGAGAAAGAAAAGACTTCGGTAAATGATAAAAACTCTTCCTAGTGTATTGCAACTCCACCCATTAAGAGACAATTTCTAACCACTGAGACTCCTTGTTGTGAATGACAATGGCAGTGTTTCATTTCTATAGATTCCAGCGTTTGTATTTTCTGTCCTGATTTGTTAGAAATTTACCAAACATAACTGAAGAACATTTTAAGTTTCTTGTTTTCGGCGTGTGGAAAGTCACTACTCAGTCAACCCCAGTTTAAGTAAGAATTGTGTCAAATCACACAACACATGTAAATATGATTGTATTTGTGTACATAATGATGTTTTTAATACTTTTCTAAGTAGGCAAAATAAAAGCCATATACTCTGGATGGATCAGCGGAAAGAAAACTGCTTAGAACCGTGGCTACTAAACAGAATGAGAAATGGTTCCATTTATCTACAGTACAGTACCTAATCAATCATTTGTTTCAACTCAATTAAACATTTTTGATCACATGGATTTGCCTTTGTTATTTTTAACCTCTGTTAATGTTTGTGACGCTTATGTTTTGATGAGCATGCGGCAACTAATCTATTGATAAGTATCAAATTATCAGTGGTATAAAAGTTAAGATCATGCACACACTTTTTAGTTTCGTTTAGAGTTGCTCTTAACTTACTTTGCAAGGAACTTTTTTTTCACTAAGGTGAGGTATTAGCACATTTAAATAGTACATTTCAGACCTGTTCAAGCACCTAAGTGCATCACGCACATTAAAATTCCACTCCACAAGGCAACAATGCATTTTGTAAAGCGGAATAAAAGCTCAGCATGCAGTTATAATGCCGCTCTGATGTGAACCCAATTAGTTGAAAATCCATCTGCGACTGGAAACTTCAGTGAGCCCCCTCGAATAACATGCACATCCATCCTCTGGAGACCCAAGTCTCTCGAAATGGAAGTTTTTCAGGTAGGATACAATTATTGATGCTATACTAGCCTGAGGCATGATGCGTAATCTTAAATGCAGCACTACAATGCGTAGCTGATGTTCATATATTCTTTTTCAGATATGCACCATTCACTTGCTATGGTGAGACTTCCGTTACCGCCATTTAACACTAGAGGGCAGCATTGTTGTGGCCAAGATTCGTGCAAGGTGGATGGGACGCATCAGGATGCTGGTAAACAGGTGAAACAAACATACTTGAGGATTATTTAACATTATATTATTATTATATATTATGTAAATACATAAAGGAATGTCCATATTTAAAGCTGTTATCCTCAATATGGTCGCATACATAAAGAAAAAAAAGGATCCATCCATAATGATGCACCAATTGAAATTATAACAACGCATATTCGTAACTGGAAAACCTCCCCGATAGCGTCAATCAAGCCGACACATTTTAGAAACTGTATTTTTATAATAACTCATTAGATTACAACCGCAAGGTCATAATGATCAGTTTTCAGTCCTTGGCCATCAACTATGTTGTTTATGCTATGACCATCCATAGAAATAATTTCATATTATTATAGTAGACTACAAACAGAAAAAAAAAATCACATTAATGAGACTGCTTATCTATGAGAAAATGACAATTATCTTGTGTATACTTCTTCCACTACTCTTATGGAATAGAGTTTTAATGAATGCAATTGTGCCTGTTTTTCTTCTTTTTGCTCACTGTTTTGTTGTGACAAAGGTCCTAAAAATGTCAAAACAAGTGCTGACCAAGCATCACACAGTACTTGAGTTGCCAGCCATTAATGCACAGAGTAAAAATGGTCATATACAATAAGCACATAGACTCCCACTGCACAAAACAATGTCCATTAAATAAGAACTGGAAAAAAAAAATGCACAAGAATCTTTTACTGATAACTGCATTTGCAGCATTGCAGCAACCTACATGTTCATTCTCGAATGCGCCGCCATCATGCATGGCTGTGCGGGTGAGTGAATAATTGATTAGTTAGTTAGATATTTCTTTTTGTGAACACATTCAGTCATTACTGCCCACTGCTGAAGGGCCTTTCATGTGCCGTCACACAGCCAGCGCAAATGCAAGATTCAATTAGAAGCAGGCAGTCGGTTCAAACAGAGGCCAACACGTACTTTGGAAAGGCTAACTATCATTGACCTGCCAGTAAAATGGATAAGGAGGCTTGTAATAGAAGCAACGGGAATGCCTAGTCATTTTGTAGTTGACAATTTAAATCAAGCTCGCCTGAAAATTTTATCACCACTTTTTTTTTAAAATTCAGATGAATCAAACAAGATCGAATCGAGATTTTCTGAACAGCATTGGGAATATGGGACCTAATCAGAAAGGTAATTGCTCATTACTTTTCATTTTCAGCCAGTTTGCTGCAGATTGAAAAGGCTGTTCGCTCTCTGCGCTTGTCCTACTTTGCGTCAGACAAAATGCCCTGCTTGAATAATTGCGCTTTGAGAGTTGGGCGCACTCATTGAACCAGGCGCTGCCACTTTAATGGCTAATGACAATGAGACAATTTGGGATGTTGCATGCTTACAACGAGCCACAAACAAGTCACTTCATATTAGCCGGCTAGCCTCTTCATGCACTCCTAAAACGTGGATGTGGGCTTGACTGAAGACTACAAATGTGGTGTGAAAATGAGTGTGAATGGGTGTCTGTCTGTCACACTTAGTCATGTGACCAAGTTCCACCTTTCTGTGACCCCGAACAGATTTAGAAAAAAAAAATTGATTGGAGATGAATATTCTGCAGACGACGTTTGATCGGATTGATTGAAGACTGACATCGTTGTTACCCATTTCCTCCTCATGATTTTCTCGACAAGATATCCCCTTTTGTACACAGCCTTGAGTGGAAGAAGCGGTGCTGAATCGGAGCAAGGAGTGTCAGAAAGAAAGGTGGAAGAGGTTGCGTTTCCTGTTCTCCTTGGCTCGTATATCTGTGGCCGTGAGGCAAGGCTGTGGCCGGTGGCAGATTAACGACTGTGAAGGTGTCTTCATTGGATGCACGGGCTCCTCTGGTAAACGGCAAGCCGTAAAAAGTGTGACAGTAAGGAGTAAAGTGGGACTGGCAAGGAGGGAAAAAAAAAAAGAAGCAAGTGTTAAATGAATGGTTCACATGAGCAAACGGCAAAAGATGTTAAAGTTGAGGATGAGGCATTATAAAGAACAATGTCACCATGAGATGAGGCTGTCTATGTTGTACAAAATGTATCATCCCCCACTGGGAGAGCGCTGTTTCACAACGTTGCCTTTGAATACGAATGAATGAGATAAGGCCGTGGAGCAAAACACAAACACAAGGCCATCAATTCTCCTGGATGAGAAATCCATCCTAAAAAAAAAAAACCCGTCATATGTACTGTCCAGAGAGAAAAAAAGAAACGGGAACAAATAGTTCCCAGTGGAGAAATGAAACCCAATTTATTCATAGTCCTTCAGCTCAGTACTGTGAAGATTGACAACCGAGTGATTTGCCGCAACTGTTAATCTTCTAAAATGAGCAAGTAGTCAGATCTTTGCTCCAGCACCCACACTAAATAATTCACTACTTTGCGCTTCAGTTTCATTTCATTTACAACTTTGTACCCCCTTGTCAGCTATAAGGATTCCAGTCATTGTCATTGTATCATGTACCACTTTGTTCTGCTCTGCTCAAAGCCTGCACTGCAAAGAACTGAAAGAAAAGAAAAAGAAATCGCCTCTTCTGCCTTTTAAAGACACTGACAAGTACTGCATGCAACACAACAGGAAAAATAAATGAATATAGTACATATATGTATACATGTATACACTCTTTCATATTGAACAATCGCCTTAATGTTTTCCGCAACACTATTTTTGCCAATAAATATTCATTTATTTATTCATTTATTTATCATTCTTTGATAAATATAATAATTTTTCTATTCTATCGAGTGTCTTTGCTGGTCTGCTGAGCAGGAAGCAGACGTTTCCATCAGCAGAGCGCCGCCTGGTATTCATCATGAAAGGTCTAAGCGAAAGCTTATGCTCATCAGCATCTGCTTGGTATGCCAACGATGCGAACATCCTCTTCATCATGCCCACGCTGTTTTTTTTCCTCTTTGGGATACGGGCTCACGACTCACTTGTTAGGTACACAAAAAATAAAACTACTGCGGCGTAATCAGGACTCCCTTCGTTTTAGGTAATTACATTCGGATTGTACCCAAAGTGTTTGAATGAGGTGTTTACACAATCTCAGTTGATTGATACAAATATTGAAATAAAATTCAGCATGAACCTCAGCATTGTTATCGTTAGTGATATTGCCGCAACATCACTATTAAAACAACACCTGTATCACAACAATTCAATGGGTGATCTTCTGATTTGCTTCAATCTCAGTTACTATAGTAAACGTCTTCACATTTTCTTCACAAGTAATGAATTGTTTGGTTGAAGTATTTCCGCTTCATGTGCCACATGCACAGATCAGCACCCTGAGTATAATGTAGTGACTTAAAAAAAATGTGCCAACTCAGTGATGAATAATTCCGACTGAGAATTACACTCTGTCGAGCTGTCAAAAGATGTAATACCAATGTTAACCATAGAATGGCAGCGTCTCCAACTCGGAAGTAGTTTGGAAATGTACGTGTGTCGCGGCTGGCCACACCAACGCAAATCAGTGCACAAACAAATGCGGTTTTGTATCTGCAAAGTGCATGATGATTAAATAAATCCGTGTCCTCTAAAAACATGGAGATGTTCAGCGCAATGAGATCTACTGCACTGTTTGCTCAGGTCAGTGAGTTCTTGCACAAAATGTTGGTTTTATCTTCAGACGTTTTGAGTGATCTTTGAATGGGAGTTTTTTTTTTTTTTTTTATGCAACAGAGCCCTTGAACCCTACCCCTTGTTTTACAATACATAATTTGTTGCGTAAAGGAAACCTATTACCTGCAAAACTAGTGTCAAGAAAAGTCAAGAACCACCATTAATCTGAGGATAGAGCTCATGCCCTATGCATTTCATACTATATGAAAACACTGCTGAATCAATATTAATTTGTGCTCCAACCTTCAAATACTGCATATATATTTTTTAACTTTGGTCCAATGCAAAGCACCAAAAGTGTTAAATATACAATCGATCAACATGGCAAAGAAAACACACAAAAAGGAAATATTGCATTCAAATTCAGGAGGGAACTTTTCAGTTTCTGTTGTTTATAGCGACGTCATGTGGACAAAGGCGGTAGTGTTTTGCCTAAAGTTGACCACATTTTTGGGAAGTCCTGAGCTACTGCTCGCCTGCATTTGAACTGCACCATGTGTGGGCAACCATTTTAAAGATGAGATTTTCTGGGGTATAACACCCGCAATCTTTACTCTGTTTTGTTTCCGTGAGACTGCTGTCACAAGGGAACTGGTGAGCCTACATACATTTCATTCGAGAGTTATTTTTTTTCCTGCATTTCTATGCCTCCTTGCAGAATCCCTAACCCTCAAGGGAATTGTGTTCTTTTTTGACAGCAAACTTGGGAGAATGTCTGATTATAGCTACATACAAGTCAGACGACTTGAGGGCTCAGCCTGCAAACACCCCTGAAAATCCAGGTAAGAACTGAACCTAGTATTTTTACAGACAACCCACAAACACAAAATGTCTGCATATGTGGGAGTCAACTGTTATTCTGTGGTTTGAAATTCTAAATTCTTGCATCTTGATTTCTTGGAACTAGAGGCGGGTACCGGTGCCGATCCCAGCCTTATTTTAAAGTATTAGTACTTGCGACGGAGGTCGATACCAGTATCGGTTGTCCTCTTATGGCCAGCTGTTTTACCATAAGGAACTATACAGTAGAAATTAAAAGAATAGAAAATTACCATGATTTTCAGGAAATATTGGGATACCTCGGTCTTTTTGTAAAATGATCCTTTGGTATCGGTGACTTCTTAATAATCAGTATTTGTACTGATATGGGTCTGGAAAAAAAAGTACTCAAACATTCCTCCTCAAAGCCAAACTATAAAACTTCAAATATGGCAGAAGACTGGAGTGAAGTTTTTGTTATAAGGCTTCAAGACGCTGCGTGAATGTTTTATCACTTCAATGTGAAGAAAAGCGGCTTTAAGGTTCACCGCGATAGCCAGGGTTAGAATGAGAATTGCAGATTACATTCTTGAATAATTCAAGAACAGGTATGTGAATGGCACTTGGTGTATTTACCTGAATATGCTCCAGGGACTCAATGAAGCCTTGAATGTCAGGGGGAGAAATCGCATTTGATAAGAGCTCTTTTGGTATTCCGCAATTGCAATATGCCCTTGCAGATATTGTGTAGAGGCGACCAATTCCTTAATTGATAAACATTTGAACGCTTGGAGAAGTCATAAAGAATCGCTTCTAAAGAGACGTAAAGGACCTTGCTCTTGCTTCCTTCAAAAGCTCTCTTTGTGGCTGTGATGGGATTAATTAGCTGCGGGCGAGTATCCAAACATGATTTCACTCAGGGTCAGAGCTGAAGAAGTGATCTAAAGAACAAAATGGAAAATGTGAGTGATGATTAATTTGCAGACACAAGTGAGCACACAATGTACACCTCTAATAGCCGCAATACATTTCAGAATAACTACTAAAGCTGGAAACTGGAATTGATGGCGGTGAATAGATAGATGAACAAATAGTATTGAACAAATTCTTGGAACGGTTTGTGAAAAGTGTGAAATTTGTGAATATACCAGCAGAGAAAGTAAAACACATATCCTTATCACACAATAATTAAAAATATAGAAATTGACAAGAAAAAAAAACACTGGCCGAAGCAAATATTCATTAATTATTTACAGCACTGAAGAAAATGAAGCCGATTGTAGCATTGCAAAAAGAGATGCATAACACCAAGAGCGAGAAACATGTTGTTTAAATCAGTGGGCAAAAGGTGATTTTTGTAACTGCAGATTGATGCGTGTGTGTGTGCGAGAATGTGTCCTGCCTGAAGCCAACTTGGCTCCGTGGGGCTATGTATCCCTTGGAGAGCTGATTAAACAAAGAACTAGGAGGCCTACGTCTGTCTCTGTTGGAGTCGAGCTGAATCCGCGTGTTCCTGTGGCGCTTCACGTGACCCCCACGCGACCCCCACGCGGGCCCACACACTCAAATGAAAACGAAGGGACTGACTGCAGCACAAAGGAAAGAAAAAAAAAGACAAATGCATCAAGTCCACCCCACTCCTTCTCCAATTGGAATATATTTATATTCATATTCCGACTCGTGTCTCCTTACTATCAATGGACAATCTTCCAAGGTCTTCTCCTTTGGTTTCCAGTGGAAGGTCATCTGGTCAGTTTTTTTTTTCTTCTGCCAGGCTCCAGATTTTGAGCTGATGAAAAGCAATAGTTCTTGTGAGGACACGGTCTGTCTCAAACCCCCTTCGACTGAAAATCTCGCTCTCACCTTTTGAAAACAAGTCACGACTGGTGTGAAGACAGCTCGCTTTTCGTTGCACTTTGAAGTTAGTTGTTCTATCGTTTCACCTCCCGTAATTGTGATGCACTCGATGGCGTCTGCTACCCAAAGATAGTACGGCAATTCTTTTTTTTTCCACGCGCAAAGAAATGTTGACAGTCATTACAATAATTAGCTTTTGGTTTTGTTTTTGCAATCAGACGACAAGTGGACGTGTTTCTCCGCTAATTGTTTTTTGATTTCCGAGATGAGGCGTATGTTTGTTTGTTAGTCCAGCTGTCAGATGCAGGCCCTTGAAAACTTGAACTTGATGTGTTCACATTAAAAGCCCCATTAAAGTGAGATTCAAATTTCAAACTGCACAAAACACATTCTAGACTGTTAATGACGGCTATTTATTTATATGTGTCGATTTTTTATTTGGTGGATATACTACTAATAAGCATCTTTCCTGAAAAATTGGCTCCACAAAAAAGGGGAACAAATAATGTGAAGGCTAACAACGTGTATTTGTGTAAATTCTTGTTAGTGTTCCCAAGGCGAGGCCATTCGCATAAGCCACATTCATTTTGTCATCGCAATAAAACTTGTTTTAAAGGCAGCAACTAAATACTGCTTTTGAAGTCTGCAAAATTGATGAGAAAAGACATTTCTAAATCATTTAAAAATGAGTTGAATGAAAAGCGAAGCTGAAGATCTCGCTCATCAAACAAAGGCAGCTCAAGGCCGACTGAAGGAGGGACTTGTGTTAAGATGATTATTTATATTCTTGTGCACATGCCCCCCAAATATAACACACGTAAACATTTATTTTATTGGCTTCCTTTGAAAATGACAGTTTGAAATTAGATGGATCAAAGTCATAAATTTAACATTATAAAACAGTATGTTTACTGATGTGTTTGGAGAACAACATTGGAAACCACAAAAAAAAAAAAAAACATCTGGATTTTGAAACTGGTTGGGGAAGAGATTCTAGTCTACTTCCTTCGCACAGTCAAGTTGCCCTGGAGCACATTTTGACATCTCTCCCTCCCTGCATGTGATGTGCAAAATGTGTGTGTGCGTGTGTGTGTAGAATGCATCCAACACAATATACCCAGCAGAGTGAAAAATTAATTTCTCCAAGGACTGAAATAACATAATACATGCAAAACAGTGCTTGCTTGGGGACACTGTATAAAAGGTAAAGAAAAACAGAAAACAGTGATCTGCAAATCCTTTACGACCTAGATTCAATTGTATACACAATAAAAGACATTCAGGTGAATCTTCATTTATTACTGCTATTATTTTCCATCCAGATTCTTATCAGCAAATTTTAAATCCAAGCCTCTGTAACGCTATGAAAGCATCTCGACTCCCGTAGTTGTGCTGTCCAAAAGCTAAATGTCCAGAGTCAGCCTTAAATAAAGTGCTGACAATTTCCGAGCAAATGCACATAAGCACACACTCACCAAGAAGTGCAAAGTAAGCTCTAATATGAAATAAGAACAGCGGGTCTCATGGTGGCAGCTTCCAAAACATTATTTTGTATTGGACATTAATCTAAAAAAAAAAAAAAAACTTCCAATAACAACATGCCTGCAAACAACAGCAGGAGTGTGCATGGCTGTCATCTTTAAATTCCTTGTGGCCACACAAGGATAGATGACTGCTATATGCTCCCCCCTCCCCCCCCCCCCTTTTTTTTTTTTTAATATTCTGATGGTAAATAGCCTCAAAAAGAATCCCCGCTGTGATTTGCTGTTTCTGATGCTGCAATGCAAGTTGCAGAGTGAACAACAACCCCAATGTGACATGATGCCACTCGCATTTATTTCCAAAAGAGCTTCACATTGTCTTTCATTTCGCAAAGCGCTGTTTCACGCAGCGGCCCGCCGAGCGTCGTGCAAAATCATATGGGCTCTTAATTTTCTCTCCTTCTTCCCGGCCGCCGCTTGTCTGGTGATGAAGTGGCTCGGTACGGCTCATTGGACGAACAGGCGCCACACTTGTGAAAACAGTCTCGGAAATTACGAGAAGGAAGTGAGTTTAGAAAATGAACACCAACGTGGCCTCCAAAATGTTCCCGTGTGCTACAAACACATTTCAGGCTTTTAAGTGACACTTCTAAACATACACACAGTCACCTGAATACATAATTAATAGATATATATTCACTATGCATATATTTTAGCAAGTTTTTAAGTTTTTTTTTTTACTGTTCGTCTTCTATAGCTTCACTTTTGTGAACTCTCCATTAGTAGCACCTCCAAAACGTATATCTTGATTTCTGTCAATCAATACAGCAATAACACGATTTATATCATTGGAATTAAATGAAGAATGACACAATGACCAAATCAATACAAATATAATCCTAAATGGATCCAAACAAAATGAAAGATCCGGTGGTATCTTCTTGTTGTCATCTCTAATAAAACACCATTGGTTGGTGCAGTCAAATGTTTTTTGGTCATTAAAAGCAACTGTCTCTCAAATATAAAAATAAATTAGATTTTTATGAGTGAGCTGCTAAAATTAATTTCCACCAACAAGGGTAACATTTTACGTCCAAAGAATGATGGCTGTAAAAAAAAAAAAAACATGAGACAATTCCTTCAGTGGCAACATCACTTAAAGGCTCCAAAAACTCCAAATTGAAGGCTGAGCTCAAGATAACAGGCTGCCGGCGAGGCAAAAAGCTTCCGGCTTTGTTTTTGAACTATTTGCTTTACTCATAGCGGCAGTTAAAGCGAGGTTATGCCCACTTTAATTATGCATGCCGCATTTTAATTAATGCGGTGCTTTGTCTTTGCTGGAATGTTTTTCTATTTTGGCTCCACAGTGCATCCTTATCTACTTGTGTGCAAATGGAGTTATGAAAAAGCGTGTAATGTGTAAACACAAGAGCGCCTATTGAGACAATACTTCTAAATGTGTCCTCTGGGAAACTTGTGCTGCAATATGAAAGGGGAGAATATGAATATAAACATGATGAAAGCTTTACAGATTATATTTTTTACTGATCTGCTAATGATGAGCTTAAAAGGCCAATGCCACTTTTGGCTTACCTTTATATGCCAAAATTAATTATAGGACAAAAGAAAGGCGTTATGGAACTTGCTCTACAATTTCAAAATTCTTTCATGTGCTTAAAGTTCCGCAAATCACTGCACCCGAATCTGCAAATGCATATTGTAAAATCTTATTCGCCTTCTCAATCGGTCTCATTTAGATGATGTCTGACGACACAATTTCACAGTCCACTGATTTATCTCATCACTTTTTTCTTTTTGCACAAATGATATTAAAAGTGCATTATGTCCTCAGATTTTCCAAGCAGAGCATTTGTTGTTTGTACTCTCGTGTTCATCGTTCCGGGAGTACACTGGAGGCGCATCGGTCATTGTCAGACTTTTTCAGTTTAGCCATCAAAATGTTTTCTTTTATCGGCCTCACGAGTTGCAGTTAATCCATCAAATGTATTGCTCTCGCTGCCTCAAATATTTACCGATTTGAGTGAAATTGGGACTCGGTGACAGTCACGGCGGGACAAGAGGGAAAGACCGAGTGCTTCTGCTCGACTCCTTCTCATCTTGGCGCGGCAGTTGAACGTTTGAACGAGGAGTGTCGAGGCCCAAACCTTCGGGGGTATCTTTGAGATTAAAGTGCCCTCGATCGCGTGCTCTCACATCACATTCAATATTATCAAGTGGGGATTTCATTTACTGGCACGGAAAAACTGGGGGGGGGGGAAGAACTGTCGAGAAGCCTTTGTAGGACCTGAAAGCAGTTGAAGTCTCTGAGGTGAGAGCCTGCCGTTTGCTGCAAGACGGCATACCGAGATGCACAAAACTGAATATGTGTCGTGGCTTGTATTAATCATTTCCTCTTTTTTGGCAAATATGCATTGCGACGCAGATGGCAGAAAGAAATTGTACCCATGAGCGCGTTCATGCTATTGCACCGCCGTATGGACTTTGAAATATGAATGCGGATTGACTAAGAAAAATGGGCAACCTATTTTCCGACAGCTCAGCAGCAAAGTGGCTTCTTAAAGGAGACGTACTTCTATGTTTAAGGCACCCTCATAGGCACCAAGCAAAAAAAATATTTTGGTCCACTCATTCTCACCTAGCTCTCCTCGATTTGACCCCTGCTTAGATATACATTGCTGTTCAAAGGTTTGGGGTCACCCAGACAATTTAGTGTTGTCCATGAAAACTATCATAATTGCACAAGGGTTTTCAAGGATTTTCAAGGTTTTTTTAATCATCCATTAGCCTTCTAGCACAATTAGAACACTGGAGGGATGGTTCCATTAAAAAACAGACTTTTTCAGCTAGAATAGTTGTTTAACACATTAACAATGTATAGAGTGCATTCTTGAATTAAAATTAGTAAAAACTGAGATTTTATTTGACAAATAAGGACATTTGAAAGTGACCTCAAGTGTTTGAACGGTTGTGTACAGTCATGGTTTAAGTGCCTGGTGTAAACCGGGAACATTTCTGAACGTCCTCGATTCAATGCTAACATTTTGTTGTCTTTTCCTCAACTTTATGTTGTTATGAGTGTTATGAGCTGGCCTCTTGTAGCAACGTCGGGAAAAATTAACTCAATAAACTGTTTGTGGCACCTTTTAATACATTTCAAGTTCATTCTTCAGTTGTGTTGGTGTCCAATATCGCTGGCTCCAACTTCTGTTCTTCTCAGTCACATAAATGAAAAGCTCGCAGCCAAAGGGCCTGCCCACTAATGATACACTCTCTTAATTAGATAAAGCAGCTCTCGCTAATTTGCAGTCTGCCTCACGAGTACAGTAGATTGAGGCGAGCAAATGGATCCTCGGTGCCAAAACGGCAATTTTCTCAGGATGTGGCTTTCTGGACAGGAAATAACACAACTTTGTTGCACACAATAATAATACATTGCAAGAATGAGAAATGCTTGCATGCATGTTGTGTGGAGGACAGTTACATATTAATAACGATCCCTCGTCATAATACCCTTAGAACCATAAATAATTGCCGCTACTGGTTGGGGCAGTTGCAATGTGGTGCGTTTCATAATTTGGGATGCCTGATGGTGATGATGATGATGTGTGAGTGCATTTGTGTGTTCGAGTCCTTAGCAGAAAAGTGTCATCATCGTCTGCAATGCACTCTGCCAGTTGAGGATTATGACTAATTTAGGAAACAACCAAAACACTTGTAAGAAAATGTCCCTCTGATGATTTGACGGCTTAAGTTATTAAAATGTAATAAGCCACCGCGTGTACGATTTTCAAGTGTTGGGCCATTGACTTCGTGTCACTGATTATTTAAGGGAATAGAAATGTACCTATTCATTCATCCATTTTCTTAATAGCGTAACGTGGATTTTCTTATGTTAAATCATTTGGGCAGTAATGGAAAGTGCTTAATGTGCTTTTCAAGGGAAAATGAAACAGAATAGCAAAGCAAACAGCCCCCGACGTATTCTGCCGACTCGTTAGAATCAAATTGCATCCTTGCTCTAAATGTCAAGACTTGAAATTTTAAAGTTGTTTCAGCTTGAATGAATGAATGAATTCTATTTGTTTCAAACATGTAAGCTATACACCATCAATCAAATGAAGACAAATAAAATAAAAAGCAAAAACAAGGTGAATATATATATAAAGTATAAATACTAGGTATAAACAGAAAACAATCGACTGCACAAAAACTTCAATTACTTTGAGCCCGAAAAATACAAATTGGATTGTTTAAAAATACAAATTGCATTCTTTTACAGTATATTTCAGTACACAATAAACCCTCAAAATATCAAGGCAACAACAACCAATGAGAGAGAATTTATTTTCCAAAGACACACAAAACGGACTCATTTCTAAGACGGACAAATCACCGATTATTTGTCCTGCACGAATAAACTGTACACAACGCCCACTCTGTACTTTGTCCTTTCAAATAGAAATAGCCTGTTCGGAAAGTGCAATTGATAGAAAAGCAACACGTGTTGCGAAAGGTCTTGACCTCAGCACTGGTCCACCTCCAAACAAATGTCACCACGGTTGGTTCTTCCTGAAATGATGATGAAGATAATCACAAGGAAAGGTCTCTGGAGTGACATTTTTGAAACCGCTTGTTATTGCCGCACAAGATTGAATTATTGCCCTCGCTGCTGTAAAGCTCTGCAAGCAGATGTCGGCAATGTTGACAATGTGTCAAACTTGCAGGCGCTAGGTAACACAACAATAAGAAGGAAAGAGCGAGAAGATAATTGGTGACATCGGTAAGGAACCTCGGCGAGCGTTGATGTCGGGCTGTCCGCAAAAGGATCATAAATGTGTTTAGAGTTTGGCGGGGGAACGACTCCTTTAGGATCCATTTGAAGATCGGCGTTAACATACTGCTGCTACTTTAAACAACATCAATCACATTTAGCGAGGCCCCGGAGAGACGTGTCCTTTATGATGCACTTGTGAATTGATTACTCACTCGGGATTTAGTTGCTCTCCTTTTTTAGAAATTTCCGTACCTCTCTCTCTCTCTCTCTCTCTCTCTCTCTCTCTCTCTCTCTCTCGCGCTCTTGTTTAGGATCATGTGTAAACATTCATTTTCGTGTAAATGACGAAATACTAATGACACGTTTCATGCGGGTGGGTGTGATGACTTCTCCAACATTTGGATGATCAGCTGTAATGAGACAGTCCTGCTGTGACTTGGTTTACAGATTAGGAGTTTAGTGACGTGCTGCCACCGGTTGATGCCCAATTGCATCAGTGCGTCCACATGTCCACCTGGACACTGAAGCAAAAACGTCCACATTCATTTTTATTTTGACACAATTATTAATTATTTTTTTAATTAAGTATGAATTGATTTTCGTAGGGCCATCATCATCTATGGCTTGTATGTAATGAATTTTTTTTTTAACCTCCCTTTATGACAAATTTTCAATTAATATGATGAGAACGTTAGTATTCTTCATGAGCGTATCAAATCTTCCAATGACAACATTTATAATTACCCATTTGTCATATTCCACATAACAAAAGGCATGCACAGTACACCGCGACACCTACTAAAATTACGTTCGCACTCCCGGCGCTAAATCTGTCCAATGACTGTCATCAAATTTAGGTTTTATCGCTGAGCTCTGTAGCAGTTTTTGTTGCTGAGGGAGGGAGAGAAAAAATTCTTACCATATCAGCTTCATATCAAATTTAAAGTAGACGTGTTTTCATATTCAACAAAATCTAGGCTTGATGAATTCCTAAAACCTTTTCCCTTCTTCAATTCCATATAGTAGACATATTAGAGAATTTTGTCTGGATGAAGTATCCTTTTAGTTAGAACATTGTATTGCAAAAATAATCATAGTCTTGCATACCTAATTACCATAATCTTAATCTAATTGTGTCTCAGTACCCGTAGCTGCTTAGTTATTCATAGCAAAGAGTGGATGTTATGTTTTTAATGTTTTATGTTTAAACACGTGTCTAATCTGCTAGTATAACAATAGCTAATGAAGCTTTACACTGCTAATAGCAAAAAGGAAGGAAGGAAGGAAGGAAGGAAGAGTACTATACTTTAGGGAAACATTGACTGAGCGGTAAATTTGACATTTTGTTTGATGCAAGTCCTCTAATTATCATCTCTGTTTGTCTTTGAAGCCACATTTCCATGTGAACCGTTTTGGAATCCCTAGCGAACCGACCGTTTTGTTGCCATATCGCTCCAGCTTTGTCAGTCCTGGCAGGGAAATATGCAACACAGATTGGAGAGACTAATCAAGTTTACTATTTTAGATTCTAAACTTTCTTGGATGCGCTGGGGTGGGCGAGCGCCGAGGTTATCAATAGGCCTTGAGAAAGGTTCGGAACCAGAGTGGTGAAATCCAGAACCGAGAAAGCTTGCCAATGAGGACGAGGTATGAGGTCGCAAAAAAAAAAAAAAACAACAACAAAAAAGTCAAGCTGCAAAATATTCACCTCGGCAGAGCTGAGCAAGAGAAGAAATGTCGAAGGCAGAGGAATGATTGATTGCTGACAGCCGCTGGCCCGACTCCCACACTCCAGACTCGGCTTCTGAAATTAAACCCACACATTGGAAGAGAGCAAGTAAAGGTCCAGACTAGAAGAGTGTAGTAAAAAGTGTAATTACAGGGTTAGCTGAAAAGTAGCGCCATGCGGTTTGCTCTCAAAGGTGGCGCTGATCATAAATCAGAACCTTGTTTCCTTTCCACTCAAATTTAGCCGGATTGTGATCTTTTCCATGAGGCAAATAATATTCACACGGTCTTGGTAGCCAACGTTCACCTCTGCCTCATTCAATAACTGCGATGCATTCTAAGCTGCCCTAATGCACAGGTGGCGGCGCTTTCTTCATAACACCGATTATCTTAAAGGGCTGTCTGTTTTTCCGAGCGATCACTTATCTAATTGACGTTCAAGGACGCGTCATAGTGCAAACTTTCATGGAGGGCATGCGAACAGCTTCTTCACCACCGACATCAAGGCGTTCCGTCATACTTTTTGAAGTCAAATAAACAGTCACAAATGAATAATTGATTATATATATATGCATTATTTGGGGTGAAGGACTCTGGAATATGCATGTCTGGAGTTCTTCAAAGACATACTCGATGCATAAGTAATGTTTTACACTTTCAAGTGTAAAGTCCCTATTTTGCCTCAGGTGCTCGATTTTCTCTGTTTGCATCGGCGGACTTTTCTCCACAAACACAATAATTTAAAGCAAACTCGAAGGAGGGGAAGAAAGAATACGGTCTACGCTCACATCAATCTATTTGTGATTTATTGGTCATCTTATTAGCTACTTCTGTTGACGGTACTTTTCGTGCATGATAATAGTAAGAGCATAGCACTTGTTTTGCTCCGCTGGGGTCATGTAGAGTTATTCCACGCCAGTGGCATCATGTGCTTACGTAATATCTTTCAGGCCGCTAAGGCAGTCACTAGCTATGGGATGGTCATAATGGAAATGTAATTCTGTTGGAGAGATTAGATTCAGACCACTTGACCCTGCGGCAAAGCTTAGCTCTCCTCTTTGCACATCTGTGTGGACATTAATTGGCTCCAGTGGTTCCAGGGGGTCTTTCTTAGAATTGGACTCAGCTGAAGGGAAATGTTGTGAGGTCTCTTATAAATCAATGTCAGGCTTCTGGGGAAATTTGTAGGAGGCTATCAAGTGCATAATGACAGGCACAAGAGTGATTGTACGTTTGGTTTAAAAGGCCAAGCTTTTGAGGCCAATAAGAAAACCTGTTATGGGACTAACCAAGCATTGGCCCAAATAAAAATCCACAGTATGGCCTGGGTTCTACAACCAGGGGCTTCGATTGGCCAAAAATCAAATCTGCTCTGTTCACTCCCTCAACGATGCAAACGCCCCTTTCGAAATTCCCACACTTCACTCTGGGCCCAACGAAGGTCTTCCTACATTTCCTACCACCTATCCTGAACATATCTTAGCGTACTGTGGCTGAAAGACAGACTTTAACCCGGATTAGTCGGCAGTCCATCACAGGGAGCACGTAGAGCGTCAAGCACTTCCATTCACACCTCAGTGGCTGAGTGGGAATCGATATCACACAGGTTTCTCAAAAGTAAGCCATGTGCACTAATACGTTATTAGTGAAGCCATCTGACAAAAAACAACAATACTCTGTTCCTGATGACGTTGGATCATGTTTACATTTTGTGATCTCTTTTCTTGAAAAGTAACCATTGGTCAAAAGTGATTAATAATGCAACCAAATATGATTAAACCGAGGAATGTGCCTAAAAACATTTTATTTCATATCAATCTGCTATTTTAATTCTTACTTCAGAGTGTGGTGAGAGTAGGAAGACTATAAACAAACATGAGATGATGATTCTTTTTTTTTTTTACATTGCATGATTAGAACGTTATCTCGAGATATGACACGCAGGGCCACTCAAATTCTGCAAGGCTCAATCTACTTAAAGAAAATATATCTGATGATATTGGTGCAGGAGAGATAGAATACATTAAAGGCAGAAGCAACAATCTATTTTTACTTGTACTTTTTTTACAGTTGCCATAATGTGCATCAATGATGGAATTGCTCCACCACAAAGTGAATCGGTTGTTTTATAGATGTGACATGCGAATGGATAACACATCGTGAGACTGAGTACAGGAGTATATTATGGTATTGATGTTTCCGCTCAACGCTTATATACGCTGTGGATTTGTTTGAGTGCTAAGAGACTTTCTTGCCTTCCTCACCTCCCTTATGCAGTTCGTTGTGTCCTGGGACTGATTTACAAATCAAACACTGAAGGTAAAGAGCAGAGTTATACATGGTAAAAGGCTGGAAAATCAATGCCAAGTACCTAAGAGCACAATGACATGTGAGTGTGTGCGTGCCTGCGTGTGTCTTGGGACTCCTGAACAAATGCTGCTGATTGGCCCGACTTGGGTCACATCCAGTTGGCGCCGTTCCGCTGGGAGTAAGTCGTGCGATACACTTAATTATTTTTCTTACAGCGGAGTAGAGATCCGGTCAACCTGAGCCCTCAAGAATATTTAACAGTTGAATGGATGACACAAGCAAGGGGGGGGGGGGGGGGATGAGTATTCCCACGATTGCCCTAATGGAGGTCAGGCTGCAAGGCCAATCAGCTCTGATCCCTCTCAGAAAGAACTCGCAAGAGCAGAAGAAGACAACAACTTATATCCTGCCGTCTTTTCGTGTCGAAATAAGATACTCGGTATGCATCTCGAGGATTCGCTTTGATTTTGTCTTATATCAGCAATTAACGGTGAAGCGGCTGATAGTGATGAAGCCAAAGTTAATTAACACGTTCACACTTGGAGTACGACCGTTACGCAACATCGGTTCAGCTCTGACTGTCGTCTGCTTTGGGCTTGGGTTTCTTTACCCTTCAGTGATAATAGAAGCAGGCAAAAGTAGAGTAGAAATCAATGAGGAGAGATTTACCATTAAAAGGCCCCTTGTGGCTGAATTGGGGTAACACACACAAAGAGATGAAATTACTGCACTCAGTACCGCAAGAGCTCCAATTCCACTGCATCGTTTGTTGAGGTCACTTGGAATTAAGTAGGCCAAACGACTAATGAGCGTGTTCAAGTGTAAAATTCGGGAATATGATCAAAGAGAGCAAAAGCGAGATGATGACTCATGATAATTAATTAACATTTTTGCAGGGACCCTGGGCAATTAATACAAATAAATAAAAGTAAGGGTTATCCTACTATCGAGTTTGTAAAAGTGATTCAAGTCATTAAAAAATATAGCAATGCAATGTTTGGTACTAACTGTATGTATTTTTTCTACTGGCTTAGTTTGCAATTAGTTTTTGATGACCTTGATTCGACCAACTTTGAAATGTTCCCGCAAAAAAAAAAAGATAATTAAGTCTTTATGTTGTCTGGATTTTGGACCACTGAGGCCCTTGGTGAAAGCTTTAGCTTTTATAATGTCACTTGATCGTGGGGACACCGAAAATGGCAGATGCGAGACAGGACCTGCGGTTTTGCAAAGGAGGGCATCCATTATCCATATGGCTTATCCTGTACGGGATTGCAGGCGGCTTGTGGAGCCCACCTGACACTGGATGATCGAGAGGCAGGGCACATCCAAGACAGATCAATAAGACCGGGCGGATGGGGGGGTCTGCTCTCCTCATTTTAGAAACTTAATATGACACTAACTCGGTGACATTCACATGGTTACAAGGTTGCAGCTTACTAGCTGAGAGCTGCCTGCAGGCTTTGGTTCCTTTCAGTTTTCAAAATTTGCAAATATTAAGAAGATATTTACACTGTTAAAAAAAAAAAGCAAAATAAATAAAAGCTGAGGTGATCAAAATTTCAAGGCAAGTCGGTAGCGTTTTAAGTTGGGTAGATCAACTAAATATTTTAAGTTTTGCTCAACGTGGAAATTGGTTTTCCTTCATTTTCTGAGAATAAAAAAAAGTTTTCAGAGCCTTTTCAATGAATCTTTTGTATTGTCCCCCCAAATTAAAACATTTTAGCAAATTATTTTCGAACAAACAAATTCCTCGCTTTGTTGTGCTAACTGACATTGCTGTTTCAATTCAATTGAGTATTTTAGTCCCATAAAAATACAAGTCGTGTGTTTTTTTTTTGTTGACTGTATGAATGTTTCATCTGTGGTTCCATTCCAAGGCTGTCTCAATGATTATTTTCTCACAAGTGTCCCTTACCTAAGACCTGCCGTGGTAATATCAGTGCTAACAGCAACACATTTTTTGAGTATCACAATCCAAGAGATTCCTGAGCAGCACAAGTAAGGCCAGCGAGAGAACAAAATCGAGAGAGAGTGAATCCTGGACGAAGGATCTTATAGCCAGCAAATCCGGATGTCTCCACTTTAAGTAGGGAACTAAAATGAGGGAAGTGAAGAAGGGAGGATACCCCCTCGGGCCGGGCTCCATCACGCTCTTATCACCAGCAGCAGCCCGTGGCCGGAGGGCACCAAACAAATAACAAATGGGTCGTTTCCAGACAACAACGAGCGGCACAGATGACAAGCGGCGCTTAGCCCTCGGATGCTTAAATCACCCTCGAGCGCTTCTACAAATTGTGTGTGATCCACCAACTAGATTCCATGTTGTATTGTCTTAAGATGTTGTTTGTAATTAGGAGGACACAAAACGGTGGCATTTCACTGGACTGTAGTTTTCTGTCATAAGAAGAAAGCAACATAATGCCTTTTCAGAGAGCCTCATGTCTTATTTTGATAGTAGACATGATGTGGTTTTCTTTGTATTACACTCAGTAGCAGCATCTAAGCTTTGTTTCATTGAAGTCTTGTGATTGAATCCAAAATCTAAAAATCATTTTCACATCGTCACTGCTTTGTACAAAACACGGCCGAGTAGTTTTATGCCTGCGGGTCACGTATGGAATTGAGCAACAACAGTAAGGCTCGCGTTGAATCGGGATGCAACAGCCGTTTTTCGGAGTCTTGGCCGTTTTGTTGGCGGAGATTATAGGTTTGCAATGAGGATTGGTTGTGAGGGAAACGGGAAGCTTTCACTTTTTTTTGCCGTTGCGCTCTCAGCCACTTCAATCCCCCCTGGGATAGGAGTCCAAACTGATCCTGCTGATCTCAGTCTGAGCCACTTTGTATCCCTCGTACAAAGCCTGGACCTTTTTACTGCATAACATTTGCTTCTAGCCAATGTACTCACCAAATGGACAAGTCTACCCGCCAGAATCAAGACAGTAGGTAGGCTATTGAGGAGCGGCAGTAAATACAGCCATTACATACAAAAATTTCTAACAAATAAATAGTTTGCGCCGTTGTGGGTGTGGATACAGACCATTTGATTGGAAGTAGATTTCTCGGTTCTGTATCATCCACTTCTGTATAGTATTCAGGAATTATTCATCCTAGGCTCGTGTTGGTCAAAATTACAATATAAGGTCGTATTGAGCCTCTGAGGATTTTTAAATCAGGACCTGACACTCAACTTTGGGAAGGATTGTGCTAATGTTTGATTTAAAATATATACGGATTTCTAAAGAAACAAACAGCTTAAGATATTCAAAGGCGAAGCAAAGAGAACAAAAGAATTGTAAAACGATGCACAGGATTTGTTTGTGTTGAGTGTTGCCATTGTGCATTTAATCAAGTAGGCACTTGTGTCTCAGAGTCAGTGTCTTGGAACTCAGAGTTTGAGCAGTTTTTATGAATGCATTTAACCTTCATGCATTGGTAAATTCAGTATTGTTTGGAAATATCATTGATTTATGTAGAAAACGAAGTCTATATGGTCACAAAGTAACAAGCTATGCTTTGCAGTGGACATCACGATTTGGGGTTTATTTTAAGTGTGTGTGTGGGGGGGGGATTTTATTTCTTTATGATACCAGCACGAAAGCATTTTCAGCCTGTGTCCTTGCAATGATGACATGACCAATTTGAAACGCATCTGTCCAATTACACCTGACAACCCTGAGATAATTAATTCACTTCCCCCTGGCTTCCGTTGCACCACTATCGATTTCAGCAGTTTAGCAGCCTGTAGAAGTACTTTGTCAGTCCCAGCATATGGACAATAATATATTAACATTCAACACAAGATATATTGTGCAGAATCACATTGCTAGTAACTTTGAAAACTACTGCAATTGTCACATCAATAGACGGCATTGTTTCAGTGAATAAAAACGATATTTCGTCATTGCTTTCAACAAACCGCAGCGTACTTGTACTTGCTGACTGATGAAGACAAAGCAGATCGAGGATTTCATCACTGGAGTGCCCTTCTGCACAGAATAGCTCTCTGCAAGCTGAAAATCAATTTGCATCCCTCATGATGAGCTGTGGACGATTCCCACGAATATGTTTAGTCGTTCTCGTCAAATGAGATTACAAAATACCGTCGCAAATTCATTTCTTGACGCATGTGAAGTGCTGTATGTGTAAGTGGTCAGAGTGCACCGAGATTTTTCTGCGAACTAATGGAAATAAACATTTTCATTGCCCCCGCACGTCATTCAATGATGTATGATGCGTCCTTGAGAAATTGTTCCACTGGCTGCCTTTCCATTCTTGCTAGGAATGAGACATCTTGAGATATTTTACCTTCAAAGCCAACATATGAACGATCAAAAATCACACCCCGTGTCATGTCAAGTCGCACGTCGTCAAAAGAGTTAAGCCGACTCAACGACCCCTTCTCTGATAAATGCTTTACAGCCATGACGGCCATGCAGTTGAGTGATGCTCTACCCGTTTTCTCGACTTGGAAGTAATCCGGAGTCTCATTTTGGTGTAAAACTGCAGCGCTACTGGTCATGCACCCAGTTCATGTTCCTACCCCCCAAGTCAGAAAACGATTTTCTGTTCGTAAAACGACCCCAGCTGTATGCAAACTAAACAGATACCACAAATCCATCAGAGTTGGGGCTCCTCCAGATTATGACGCAAAACCGCCAGAGAGAACCGGGAGAGGGCCACAGATCAAGTCCTACTTCATTGGACACAAATTTCAAATCACTCCGAGTGATATACTTAGCCGCAGGGCCGGTCCAGAGGCCACTGTAATGAGATTCCTACAGCTTCAACCAGCCAGCTACATCCCCAAACTGACTTACTCATCTCATTTATTTCCCAAATGCCCTGAAGTTCCAATCTCCATGATAGATAATATGAGGAAGGTATAACGTGTTTGTGAACAGTCGAGTGGGCGTCCAAAAAAAAAAAATTAGAAAACATTCAGTGCACCACACAAGCTAGAAGTTAGCTCCAGTTTTTTTTCCCATATTGATTACAGCATGATGGTTTGTTTTTTTACTGTCTTCATTATTAATTCATTGTTTTAACTGCGTTTTTTTGTATGCTTTATTTTTTGCTCTACTTTGTATGCAGTGTGGTTGTTTAAAAGTGTTTTTTAAATACACATGAGGTGAGATATGGTTCTAATAAGAAGCATGGCAAATACATCAAAAAAAGCTTAAAGCTTTATTTGTGACAAGTTCAGAAAGATTTTTGGGTTAATTCAATGTTAAAAAAATAATTGACCAATTGATGAAATAATTGATTTGGTTCACCTTATCATATTTACATGAACTAAAAAAAATTCACGTTGCACTAAATGAATTATTGACAAAGCGCCTAAATAAATAGTTTTATTTTTTCCAGTGTAGCTGTAAAGATGTCTCATGTATGTAGTGTTGAATTTGATTTGAATATTGTCAAATACGCGTTTGTACATACGGTTGTGTATATCCATCCGAATGTGTGTGTGTGTGTGTTTGCACGCAAGCATGCGGCACGTGTGTGTGATTACCGAGACCTGCTGAGAGCACCCAAATGCACCCAGAGGGGTGGCAGGGGACAGCTGGCAGCGATGGACGAGAGCAGAGGCTGCCAAGCGACGTTAGTCACAGCCATTACTCACGCACTGTGCGCTGGCACACACAAAAGCGACTGCGCCCCTGACGTCCACATCGCACAAAATTCTCATTAACAATTTCATGGAAAGAAAGGATGGGGGAGCAATTAGAGATGGGCTCAAGATGCTTTAGAGAAAGAGATGAAGGATCATCATCATCAGTACCATAATCATCAGTCCTTGGCACGGTTACAGACATTTCGGTGACTTCCCGCGGGTCTTGCCTAAAATAACAAAACGCTAGTAAACTCCTTCTCATCTATTCAATCTGAGAAGTGTTTCCGAGGTTCCGCCCGGTCTCTTCCACCTTTCTCCGCTTGCAAGGACAAACTCGTCCAAAGTAGTGATGATCCCCGCGCACCGAGTTGTGATCTAGGCCAGGCCTTCATCTTCCACTTTTAGAAGGCTGCTAATGAAGTCACAAACAGGCTGACCCTGTGGGACACACACGCCGCCTCTGCTACAAAGATGGAGGCAAACTTGAGGACTAATTGGGAGCACCCATATTTCCAGTGTAATTGCACTTATCCAGGGAGTCACCTTCGAGGGTCATTAAAAGCCCCGAGATTAATTGACCCCAGTGTTGCCCGGTGAAACGTAGCTAAGAGCCTCGTTTCATGTTTTGGGGGGATTCTGACGCGTTCGCTTGCGAGGGACACCGTTTGCTTAATCTCGCCTCCGCTCTGACTAACAAATGCCGGCGGTCGTTTTCTTTTTATAGAATTCTCCGTGATCATCATTTTGCAGGCCTACTCCCACCAGCCCACTCTAATGGGTCAGAGGCAGCGTTTTAAGAGTGTGATGTGGTAATGGCAATGCTTTTAGCTTGCTCATGTGCAAGGGAATATGGGAATAACAAGCAGCACAACATGGAAGCAAATATTTGGTGTGGGCTGTAAATTATGACCGTGAGGCAGCTTGTCGCGGTGAGTAACACTGCTAAACACCGTGTGACTTTCCCAATATGCCAGAGCGGGGTTGATCATGAAAGTCAATGTACGGGGGTGGGCGAGGTGGGGGGGAGGCTAGTGGGGGCCATATCATGTGGCTTTGCTGCTTTTAAAGCTCATGTTTGCTTTCAAGGTCATACTGTCACCGCACGAAATGGCCGCGTTTTTACGACCTAGCTGTTCCATGTCTGAGGCGGTATCTGCGAAGCTCATAAGTTTGGTTCAAGGCTTCCGGTTTTAAGTCTTTAGTCAATGTCAAAAGTTTGGCAAGATCAGCTATTCAGCCATGATGACTCAGCAGGTCGGCTTGCTCTCCTGAGATGCAGGTTAGCACCACTGAGCGTGTGTATAGTCGACGCTGGTACACACATTAGCCCAAATGTAAGTTAGTGTTCTGACAAAATGGTTCATTTTTGGGGAAGCCTTGTCAGACCTTTACCTCCTAATGAAACCATTGTGTTTATTGTTTTTGAATCATCCAAGTATATTACAACTGGAATTTAAGTCTGACTTGTGATGAAAAAATTTTCCCGCATCACTTGAGGTATTGTTTGACATAGCCATTTGCATTTGCGATTCATTAATTTTTCTTTGTAAAACAAAATTGGCTTCTTTTGTTTGATGACATGCTGAATCGATGAATGCAAGCGGGATAGAATTTTTGCAGACACGGTCAATTCGGACGGACCAATCAATTCATGCTTTAAACAAAAAAACATGCATACAGAATAGAAACAAAAAGTGATCAATCTTGTTTGTTCATTTTTTATGCAATTACCTGCTGGGTGAACGAATGGAGGACTTCTCTAGAGGTGGAGTTCTTTTTTTTTGTGTGTGTGTCTGCTGTTTGCTTGCGCAAAGAGCAGAATTAGTCTAGTGTCTCTGCACTTGGAAGAAGAGATGGAGTTTGATGGGCTTGACCTTTCATTTGCGTGTGCCTCCATGCATGGCTCACCAGCCTCGGAACAATGTGTGTGCGCAAACAATATGTTCGTGAAGGCACTGTAATCGTTCAAATTGAGTAAGAGGGACGAGGTTAAAAACAAAAAAACAAAAAAACAAGTCGAGGAAGGAAAAAAGCTAGAAAGGTCATCGTTGTGCTCTTCAGCTGTGTGCGGCAGGTAAAACCTGTTGGCCATACTTTTGAATACTGTTTGACAGTGAGAGTGGAACACTGGCTGAAGCGAAATGTCAACATGATAAAGCTAACCTTTACAAGCAATCTTTGCTTTAAGTGAGCTTGTGTCCCGGAATTAATAATCAGATATATCAAATTGTTTTAGAATAATTAATTGGCAAAGGTTTGTCATATAGTCCCACCGCGGGGGTCTATAAATCCTGAGCTGGTGGCTAATATATTCGCCGAGCCGTGCTCGTGTGAGACGCCTGCAGGGGAGGAGGAGGAGGGCTTTTTATTGGCAGTGAGGATGCTGCTTGTTAAACAAGCCTCATCAAAGCTCGGCGGGTGCCAGGCTCATGTGAAAGAGAGATCAATCTGTCCGACCTGTGTCAAGTCTTTGATAGATGAAGCGAGAGAGAGGGAGGAGCCATCATCATATACCTCGGAGACGAACGAAGCCCTCTGGCTGCCACTCAGACAGCTCGGATATGCCGCACGAATCTCAGCAAAGCTGTCAGCCACCAGGACTGCCTTGAAGAAAAAAGTTCATTACGTTGGCCAAACTCTGCATCCTTCATTATTGTTTCTGTGACAGTCAGAGGTCATGATGTGGATACAACCGAATCCCAGAAGGCTTTTGTTTATTTCCCAGTTGTGTTTAGAGATTGGTACCAAAAAAACCCCCAATAATGTTATTTTCTATGCAGGTAAATAGAACACAAGATTCAATAAGACTCACTGTCCAATGTCCTCTTCCGCATTTTGCTTTACCGATTGATAAATGACTTTCAAAATTAATCTTTATTCATGAAATATTTCATGATTTTCAATGACCCAACGTACCGTTTAATACAATTTCAAGATTTAAAAGAAGCTTTGTCTTAATTGCTTCCTGCGCGGTGAAGGTCCCCTCCCCGCCCCCATTGGTTTGTAGTCCAAAATCTATGCGGGGCTTAATGAGCGCTCGTAACGCTGCACAGTAGAGGGCAAAGATTGATGGTTTTCATTGAGATAAAGGTAACCTCATCACATTACTGTTCATAAAACATTATTCATTAGGTCAGTGATAAAGCTCCGACCAGTTTGTCATCCATGGACAAGCTTAGACTCATGCATGCTTTGCTCTTCATTTATTTATTTTTCAGCATTAAAGTTATTGGAAAATTTTAACATTTCAGATTCTTTACAATGTCGATAAATTCCAACTGACAGTTTAAACGCATATTGTCTTTATTTTTCGCAACAAAAAAAAAGTAAATGCAGGAGCTTTCTGCATTCCCACTGCACAGGTATCGGGTTTGTAAAAATGTGAACACAAGGGTGAAATGAAAAATTCACAAGGGTTCTTACCAATTACTGTATTGCTAGCTCTGGTGAGCAAATATGTTTTGAAGCATGCCTCGACGGTTCTTGCCGCTGTTGATGACTTGCATGCATCCTGCTGTGCTCGTGCTTGTGTGCTCATTGAGCTCGCTCCATTGTGTGTCAGATCAAAGTTGGAGCCAGCTTGTCTCTATGGGCTATGTTTGCCAGATAATAGTGTGTTTTTTTGTACTCTGCGGAGCAACCCAACATTTAAAATCAGGATTCTTCAAAGTGTCGCAAGTGTTTCATATACGAGACTTGACTTGTTGATCGGTGAAAGCAGCTTGCTCGGCCAGTGCTGTGTTTAAAGAATTGTCCAATAGTTAACGATTGTGCTTTTAAGGATCTAATCTGATTATGATTTTATATCAGCACAGGCCGCTTTGGGGCTTCAGCATCTTACCTCAGTGGAGTGATTCCGAAACTCAAACAAATTGCACGTGAATAATTAATACCATATATGCAGATGTGAAGACCATCTAGAATCATCAGCAACATTGTATTTGGCAAAAAAAATATATACATGTATCAATAAATCATGGCAGAATAATTCAAGGAAAGTGTAGTAGCTTCAACAGTTAATGTGATACAGTAAAATTTTCTGTGATTTATTTCACAAAAACCTTGCCGTGAGCAATATTGTTCAAATGAGCCCAGAGAGATACATTTTATTAACTGTGCTTTAAATGTTAACCAAGGCTACATGTAGCCCATAATTTAAGTATAAATGTAAATTTGAAACTTGTTTTTTTTTCCTTCACAGAATGTAGTCAAAACACCAGCGAGGGTGGAGATCAGGGTCTAGTAAATCCAAGCATTAGTGGAAACTAATGAATCTAATTTCTTCCCTCTGTAAAAGTATAAAATTGGGGCATGTTATAGAGTCAGCATGGATGAAGAAGCAAATGCAGGTGTTACATCATCAATGAACTGAATATAACTGAACACTGACCTTCGCCGTTCTTTTGTTGTCTAAGGGCATGTTTGATGGTAAAATTAAAAGGTCACCGTCTCAAGGCCAGATCATTTCTTGCAGCTGACAAAGCCATCAATTAATAGAGGTGATGGAGATGACTGTGAGTCAAGTCGAAAAGAGATGAAAAACATCAAATGTGAAGAGATGAACACGTTCACCTTTTAGCACACAATTACAGCTTTGAAGGAAGGTATTTTCCTTGAAAGAAAGTCAACGCAGCACGATCACTGAAACCCGCTGTATAAAGTTGAATTTCCAAGTGACTGATATGAATTCAAATGGCAAATGGCAAGTAATTTTATGGTTGACGTGACAATTTCTCAGAGGAGACAGACAGCCTCTTGGGCTATATTGTTGATCTCTCTCTATCTTTCTATATCTGTATACGTCTGTATATGTGTGTGTATATTTATGCATATACCGTATTTTCCGCATTATAAGGCGCACCGGATTATAAGGCGCACTGTAGGCTTTTGAGAAAATTTGAGGTTTTTAGGTACGCCTTATAGTGCGGAAAATACGGTATGTATATATGTATACGTACGTGTATATATATATATGTGTGAGTGTGTATATAGCTTTTGAGTTACGTGCAACAAAACCCTCCAGTCGATAGGCAATGAATCAATTGTGTTGCTGCTGAAATCCCCTGTTGTAACTTGAGTTCCGACAGCTGTAATAAGTAAAAAGCAGACTGTCAAAAACTTATTGCCACCTCTTGGGATGACAATGGGGATATAAATAAAGGCAACAGAGCATCGATAGAAAAAATAACGATAATGCACCAAACACAGATACTGGTGAGTCATAGGGAAAATGAATGATCTTATGCTTCTTGACTGTTTGCTTTGTCTTACATCATAGATTATCCTAACGCAAAAGGCAGGAACCGTGCTTGATATGACCGAAAGAAAAAAAAACGATTTGCCTGAAAACCATTAAAGGTTAAAATATAAAATCTCAGCTCTACCCTGGGATGCTCTCTGCACTCAAGTGACACCGGGGATGATGGCTCGGCTGTCATCGGCGCTGGCCGAGCATTCCCGGCCCCTGCAGGACATTCTGACAGCACTGTGCAGCGACACACTTGTACACACACACGCACGCTCTGTGAAGGAAAGATTTGGCTGCTGCTTCTTGTCTGCAGCTGTCAGAAAAGTACAACTGGAACACTTGATAGTTTATGTACGGACACTCGCTTGTGTTTTTATTTGGTGTCATGTGGTTCCTGAACAAATGTCTTCTCAAGATTGCTTGAGAAGTCTGTTTGCAGCTAATGATGACTTTTACGCTATTGAGATTTGTCGGCAGCTAATTCAGTCAGGGGAATTTGCAATATTCTTAATCTTGCCCAGAACGAGCCTCCGTGTTTGGCTCATCCTAGATGCTATGATTCATTGTCTCCTTTGAATAGATTACAAGATAAATCCAAAGCAACGGAAGCTACAGGAAGTGATGTCCCGAGCGATAAGACATAGAGCTTCATCATTTGCGGCCATCTTTACAAATGACTTACTTCCTTTTTTTTTTTGTTTTCGCTTTCTGCTTTCTTTCCTACCGCACCTCTTATCTCGCAACTATAATTAAAGTCACAAAGGAGTATTTTATGCTGGACATATAAACCTATTCAAAATGGAATTAAAGATGTTATCACATAAACTGAAATAATAAAAACCCTGTGGGGAATTACAATCACAATCAGCAGGCTCCACTCTTAGCTTTTCTCATCCTGAATTAAAATGAGACAAGTCCTTGAAATGTGAATATTACAAAATAAAAACATCTAGCCAAGCAACTTTTTCTATTAGGAGTGCCGCAGCTGCTGCATTTGCAACTTTCTTTTGTGCGTTCTGTCCTTTTCCTGAACAATTTCTCCAAATCACAGTAAGTGATTTCGTTCACCGAGATGCAAAAAGCGAAGCAACCTGTGTAAGCGAATGCCAGACACGTGAGGCTCCATTTTATTTAACATCCAGCCTTCCACACAATCAGATCATCCTCCTATTTTTCCTGCTGGGTCGCGGTAACCCCCAAACTTGGTCGTCTTTTTTTCCATGACCTTATTGCAAGCCTGCAACAGCAATAAACTCAAAAAGGGAACGAGTGGGAGGCAGTGTGCTTATCTATGACGCACATCTCATCAAATAAGCTGCATCACTATTTCAGTGAGGCTAAAATTGGACTTGTGTTTGCTGTAAGGAAGTCATGGCTGTATTATCGAAAATTGGATTAGAAATGTTCAATGCTAGAATGAGCTTCTAAAATATTAATACCTAAAACATAAAGTAGTCTTCACAGTTAAGTATCTTATTCTGGTAATACTCGCTTTATAATCATCAACTGGGTTGTCACGGTTCAATATATGGACGACTTGGAGATGCAGCCTAATATGAAATAGAACGTCCACTTAGTTTCCCGGTTGCAGTCCTATCCCTCTTGGCGGCAATCTGCATGCTCTTTGTCTTTGGGCCTGCGTATTTCCTCAACACTAACAGTGTGATTAAAAACTCATTTCAGCAGTAATTCCATCGTTAAGCACCTTGCCTTGTCCCGAGTTAGATTCTCATAATCCTCCCAGTGACGAACGCCTCTGCTTTGCCGAGGCCATTCCAACCTGCCAGTGCAACAAATGTTTTAATTAAAGGAGGAAAAAGTGAGCTCGGGTAGTTAGACATGCTTAATTGAGGTTGAGAGATGGGGCCTTTCAATGTCGGCGGAAAACAAACAGAGACAAAGCTCGGTTCAATATAATGAGGAAAGAGCGAGATGGCTGAGATTTAGTTAGACAAAGAGCTCCCACTTGCATCTGCGGGGGGGACACTCCTAGCGTCAGGGACATCAAATAACATGCGGCGCTCTGGCAACATTAAATATTCAAGGATACCTCTTTGAGCTTGCACTCAAATACTCTTTGAATATAAGTTTGTCACCTTTGGTTTAATATCAGGAGATTTGTTTACACCGTCGTGTCAGGCTTCTACCACCCGCTTGAGCGTAGAGTCTTAAAAGAAACCCGTATTTAGTTACGGGATCTCACCTGTCGGATGAAAACAGCTTTAAAGATGGAATAATTGAAGTAATGCGCTACGTTCGTAACGACATTACGTCATCAAGGCCGTTAGAAGTGACTTCAAACTCTCCCGCTGGAATTGCACTGAATGTGCACAATAGCAAAAAAATGAAAGCGACTTGCATCCCTTCCTTGCTGCCTGCTCTCCATTTCTTGTGTTGTTATGATGAAATGATGAAAAAAAGGGGGTTGGTGTCATCAGTCATGGCGATAGCATCAGACTGAACATGAATATGTTTTGGTTCAATGACATATTGATTAAATCTCAGCTACCCAGAGGCAGTGACATGGTTGTCATCAGTTCGTATTGTTTTGTTTATTCATAAAGCAAACGCCCGTGGTCACTGATTAATTATTTTATCGATGACAAGGCTCCGAAGCTAACAGAAATAATGTATGCTAGTCATCGACAATATGAGGAAATATTCAGGCGGTGGAAGTATTGGGCGTGTACTGGATGTATGGATATTGATTGACAAATCATTGGGGGAATTTTTGTTTTAGCACATCTTTTAATCCAACTAGTATTACCTGCCTTCATTAGACTAAACCACAAGTGTTTCGATTTTATAATTTGTGTGGTTCTGCCAACATGGCGGTCACAAATGGATTGTGTTGCTTCTGGAATGGAGTCGGCCATTACTCATGAATCCTGTTGACACGCCACTTGACGTGTCCAATTTACCCAAATGCCTACTTTGGATCAGTGCAGAATTCAGTGACCTTTGCTGTATCAGAAAACGTTTAATTTAAGAATACATTCTGGTCGCCCACTGACTCCTATGTGAAGTCGGCATGTGGAAGCAAACTGCTGAGCTCAGCCTCTTGAAATGCAATATCGAACGTGTACATAACCTCAGTCAGGAGAGTAAAAGGGCTCAGGTTCAACGTGGTAACGACGCTTCGAGACACACGGCTACGGCAGACATTATACGGCGAGTAATTGGCATACAGAGGTTCCGTTTGTGGAATGCTGACGTGGAGGAATCAGACCACGGTCAATATTATCTCAAGAGCTGGATGTCTCTAGCACCAGAGTGAATATGGAGCTTCATTCACTACTTACACGTCTTTGTCTTATCCGTTATGATTTTTTTTTTTACTTGCTGGAGCTTTTCGGATTATATTTTGAACATCTATTAAAAGGGAGCAATTTTATCAGAAATTCTCTTCTCCAGAAAACATTTTCAACGAAATGGTTTGCCAAATCACTTTAGCCTGCTTGCTTTCCATGACTACGAATACAACCTTGTAGCATGAAAAATAGCCTGGTAGCAGGAAATGGAATCCGCCTTGTTAAATTACCCCTTTAGAAAGTATACTGCAATAAATCAGTGTGCCTTAGAAAACTGGAGGAGTTGACTAAACTCGAATCTGTGAGGTCCAGCTTAGACAAAATATGGTAAGCTATACTCAATGCTGAATAAGGGCAATAAATCAAAGGAGATGGATGTTGCTTTTTGTTTGTACCGTACACAGTGAAAGACTAAATACCTCCAAATATAATTCTTCTTGCTCCCGGTTACATTCTAAATACGCATACACACAAGTTGAGTGCCTTTAACAACGGCGAGGCTGACGGATGGTCAAAACTGTTTCTGCTGCAACGGGGACGCATCCATCAACACAAATGCTGAGTTAGGGTGTTTACATACCGAAAACAAGGCGCCTGCCAACCCGCAGAGAAGGGGGAAAAAAAAAACTTTCCATCAGTGATAATGATCCATAGCTATTCAGAGAGGCAGGAAGCAGACAAGTCTAGCTTTAACAGTAAGTGAATGAATTTTCTTCAAGCTCCAGAGAGTCATTCACTGGCAGGACAAGTTGACCTCCTCCAAGATAAATACGTGTGTGCATAATGCTGTGCAACATTAGACAGCGTTTTTTTATTATTTTATTTTTTTGTAGGGAGGACTTTTAAATTAATAGATGGTTTGTGAACTTGCTGTGTTTGCCCTTGGTTTAATTCCATCGATGCATTATTGGTCAGTGTAAATATGAAGGTTTACTCACTCACTCACTCACTCACTCACTCACTCACTCACTCACTCACTCACTCACTCACTCACTCACTCACTCACTCACTCACTCACTCACTCACTCACTCACTCACTGATATTATTAAAAGTGAAGACAATTTGCAATTCTAGTAATGACACACGAATTTGATGCACAATTGGTCTTTGCGGGCCACATAAAATGACGTGGCGGGCCGTATCTGGCCCCCGGGCCTTGAGTTTGACACCTGTGACTTAAACTATACACAGAATGACTGAAGCCAAGATTTGAACCCACTAGGCTAGCATCTTGCTGCTTTATGACAGGTTGCAACTGAAATACATTTTTAGGCATTCAAAGGGGAAGTCAAGTCAAAAACATTTTATGCACCCCCATTTGTTTCATCATGACATTCAGATTTTTGCAATGTGAATTAAGCAGCAGGATCCACTTGCTTTCATCCATCTGAGAGGGTTGGCCATCTTGCCACTTGTTGTTGACTGAAAATAACATCACAACCGTGCACATAATGCCCGTCACAGCTAGCCCGCTTAAAGTCACCATTACCAACTGAGTGACCAAAATTGGCTGTAAAAGATCCATATAATCCTCACTCAACCTAATTTCATAACCCACCATGAAGCCCACATGCACACATTGGATGTCATAGCTTGCTGGGAGCGCCCGGTAAGGTGAGGAGCTGTCAGTGCGACAAATAATAGCAGCCCGTTGGACCATTAGTCTTGCCCATTAGGCCTGTTATGATTGTTGTCTATCTGGGCCACACATCTCCAGTCACAGTCGCAGTTTGACCCAGGGCGCTCCCTCCCAAACAGTGACAGGGCCGACTGACACTTAATGACTTTTCACATGCCCACCTGGGACTCCCACATTCCCCTTGTGTGCCGTTTGATCTGTAATGGTCACCATCCAGACTGAGAATTGAAGTGTTCACCTAAGGCTAAAAAGAAAAAAACAAAAATGAAGGATTGTAAAAAGTCATTTCAGCAAAGAGAATATTAAGTGAATGCATGAGCGCCCTCAGAGACAAAATGTAATACATAAGCAATGGGAGTCAAAATATGTAAAATCGTCATCTGTTATTGCAAACCGTTGGCAAATGGAATCATGTGACAATATATTTGAAATGAAAACAGTCACGTTTTGAACTTCCTGCCAGAGGAAGAAATCAATAACAAAATAGTTTCAAGACAAAAGTCACATTATCGTGGATGCACTTTGTACTGTCCTGATTTTTTATATATATATATAGTATATATCTGTTTATCACGGTTTACCTCCTCGCCTCTGTCAAAACAAAATCATCTTTAGCATGACACCTAAAAACCCAATTTCAGCTAAATCCTGTTCACAGATCCACTAACACACCAATCCTCTCATCTGCTTTGAGGTTGACACATACTCAATACACTCTTGGCTGGAGAAACAAATGGCGAATTTGGACGGGGTCCACGAGGCATACACCCCCCCCCCCCCCACATGACAATTATTCCGATTAAGTCTAATCGGAACAAGGGAGCTCAATCAAAATATTGAAAGTTTCATGCACTGCAAGCTCTTTTGCATCTGTTTCCTGCAATTGATTATTTTCATACACGTGTCATTTTTCTCATTATCTCTGCATCTTTAATATTGTTAATGACTCTTAAAAACTGCCAAATGAATACAAAGGTTGTTGAGGTGGACTAACACATTGTTTTCAATTGAATAAAATGAAAAACACAGTAATAAAATGAACTAATGTTTTGCGGGTGACTTTTTGAAACCGCAGCAAGGTTAGAATCATTTTGACTATTCATGTTACAAATGCTAACATTTTTCAGACCTGATAATTTGTACCATTCCTTCCAGGATGAACACAGTGCCCAGGGGCAACAGTTGTTTGGATGTGGGCCATCCCCGTGTTTACTTGACTGCCCTGAAGGGAACCGATCCATTGAGGGCATGCGGGCGCCTGTTGGGCCGCAAGTGCACTGAAACATATCACCCAAACTCACTCCCTGCAGACAAAAACCGGTAGGTTGCCATTTCTTGCTTTATATTAGGGGCGGGGCAATTGGCAAATCTTCCATGAAAAATGGTGTCTTGGCAATCGTCCACTACCAACATACCAGCATCGACAAGACAATCCTTCTGTTTAATGTTAGCTCCATCTGTCTACTCATTAACGTTATAAAAATGTATCTGCCTCTCATCTGACATATTCACATAACCTAAACGTCAGTCTGAGTTAGTTAATCAGTAATCACCATCCTGCTTTTGATGCTAAAAATGCCTCATTCATTGACCGACCTCGTACCAATTTCAAAGGCGTGCATAAAAATAGCAGTGACGCACACACACACACACACACTGCCCACTGCAATCAGGCTTGATACCACACTAATATTTATTTCAGTTGAAAGGTCACAAATGGCGTACAGTATATTTTATTGTCAATCGCAAGACGATGCTTCATGCACGGGAACGTTGACAGTAAGACAGTGATCTACTGCGGCTTATAATGTTCTAAAAGTGAGTGATAATTGGTGGTGAGGCAGTTATTGTTGTTTTCGCCCATCTTGGTGCAAAGCGTTAATTGGAGTGAAGGTAACTATAATTATAGAAAGTTATCACAAACCCTTCAAATGTAAGTAACAAATTACATGAGAGTCTGACATATTTATCCTGTGTAATTTTATATCCGGTAAATACTGCATGGCTCATACTGTCATACTTTCAAAACTTTTGTTTTCCCCCAGGGCTTCTTTTTAATTATGGCTCAAAGGTCTCTTAACATATTTTGAAAAGAGCACAGTGCTTCGGTTTTCCCAAAGCCTTCACAAGTTTGCAGATGGTTGTGGATCATTTCGTCTGTTTTAAGTTTGCAAAACTTTGTTCCACCCACTCTCTGCTTCCCCAGCTGGAAAGGATAAAAACAAACAAACAAACAAAAAACATATTCAAGCATTTATCTGAAAGAGTCACCATGGTGTTAATTATATGCCTTCTGCCACCTGATGCTCACTAATCTTTCTGAGCGCTGTTTATTTATTTTACTCATCTTGCTCTTCAAAAAATTCGCTTTCGCTCAGAAATCATCAAAATAGGCAAGGTTCACCCGACTAAAAGAAAACTGCAATTGCTTCTCTGGAGTTTTTCAAGTGCTTCAAATTTTCTTTATTCTTTCAAAGACAGAGAATTGTCACCTTTAAACATTGCAGCCATGTTGGCAGTCCATTTTTTTTTATTGTGACATATTACCTGTGCATCATTAAAAAGTATTTCTCTGGTAGATCTTCAAATGGGTGTGGAAATGCAATTGATAAGTAATTAAGCCGATCAAAGATGATGAAAAGAAAGTGTTTACAAAGAGATTCAAGGATGCATATTGGCGCTTTCAAATCATATGACAAAGCTCAACCTTTAACACTTGCTTCCCTTTCATGTATGAAGAGCTGACCGTTGGAAGGAAATGATGGACGACTGCTTAATATGTAAACACATCTGAGTGTTGCAAGTTCTCTCTTTTATTCAATCGCATGAATATTTAAAAGATTTTTTTCCACAGCAGTCCCAAATACAAATAAATGAATAACCAGCGCCTGCATTTAAAGGAGTATGAAGAGGCTTCATTTTCTCCCACATCAATGATAGCCATCCATCTTAACTTGAATTTCCAATGCGAGGACAATTTCTACTTCTTGAAGGGATCTCTTTGTTATGGAGAAACATTTTAAAAGACAGTGTGCTAAAAATGGTTTTGTTTCCGCAGTCCATTTATAAATGGAAACATTCACCGGTACGTTATATCCGATGTGGCAGCTGTCAGTCGAATTAAGATGACATATTATCTCCTTAAAGGGGCCCTGAGGTCTTTGCTTGTAAACAAACAATTTATTTCACACTAGTTGACACACACCTTGACTGTCACTTTGCAAAATGCACATCATGTATTTCCTCCACGATGGAAAATTTCAAGAAAATACTCTTTTTTGCCTTGCTTGTTTTTGATTCATAATCAGTGACTTTTTCTGTACTGACAAATAGTAATTATCATCATCGTAATTGCGGACTTGTTATGCTTACAGGAATCATCTATCAGCCAGGAGATTTTTGCATACCGCTTCTGGCCGGCTAAAGATGCGTTTAGATTATTAATCGGATTACGGGGAAGCGGTGCCCCCAGCTGACTTGACCTTCACACCGGAGACGATAAATAAAACGGCCTCAAGGCCCCGACTCCATTGTGTTGTTGATTACCGGGTAGCTTCCTGTTAGCCTCCGCTACACCAGGCAGAACCTGAACCCCACTCATTGCGCTGGCTCCTTGCCCGCTGAGATATTTTATCTTCAGATCCTACTTTTTTTGGTCCACCAAAACACTTTGACACTAACACCTTCCTAAACAGGCTTTTTGGAGCCCTGTTAAAGAGATGTTTACAATTCAAAAAAGGACGAAGTTGTCATTACAAAATCTCTCCACATTATAGGAACAGGGGTTTATCTACCAACTAAACTTTGACACTCTTTGACAAACGTCCTAGATAAGCTTTTCGGAGCCTTGTTAAAGAGACGTTTACAATTCAAAAAGGAGGAAGTTGTCATTACAAAATCGCTCAACATTATAATATCAGGGGTTTATCTACTGTTGCATGCTGTTTGAGATGTCCGTTGTTGAGCCAGGAAAAATGTGGAGTAAGAGTTGGTTCTTTATTGGCAAGATCTTGGGTTGTTAAAAAATGTTAGTGTACATATGTTTTTGCTAGTGTACAGATGTTCTTGTTGTTGTACATATATTGTTGTTATTGTGCATATGTTGTTTTGTGTTATTCACTAAGAAATGCAATTGATATCCAGACACCTTGTCATTTAACCACAACCACCCCCGCTTTCCTCCAAAAAAAAAAAAAAAATCCCCCGCCGGCATCCTCGAAATTCTGAGAAGGTATCCT
The DNA here is from genome assembly GCF_024217435.2 of Syngnathus scovelli. Lineage (NCBI taxonomy): Eukaryota > Metazoa > Chordata > Actinopteri > Syngnathiformes > Syngnathidae > Syngnathus > Syngnathus scovelli. Next base: position 4,445,232 of record NC_090857.1, on the reverse strand, counting down.
CTTTTTCAGCAAACCAAATCTGGTCACCCTAAATAATGTGCTTAGTTCCAGTGTGCTATTAGCATACCGCAAATGAATGTGGCTGTATTTCACTTATTTGCTAATTCTATGCCCAAAAAAAAAAAATCACTCCTGTTATTTTCAGTCTTGTTTCTCAGCTCAGCCTGTGATTGACCTTTATGTGTATTTTCCTAGAGTTAAAAAAGGAAAAAAATGTGGGTGTCTTGTTAGAGTTACAGTAAGCATAGGGTACCAATTGAGTTGCATTTCTCATGTATTATGCGCCTTGTGAGCAGCCTGTTTAAGTTCCGTCCCCAACTGCTTGACGATGTGTCATATTTTGAAGGAATACATTTATTTTAATGCAGTCTGCCGGTCACACTCAGTGCCTCTTTGTGCACAGTTAAACATCAAGTGACACATCATACCGCAGAGTCAGAGCGAGAGAGTCGCTCTATTTCGCTGACATTGGATTTCATTTTGTGATCTTGATTTTAACATGGTCAATAACAAAATCTGAATGAAAGAAACAGTCATAATTTTGATTTCCATATGTTCGCTTCCAGATCCGCTGCAGTTGCGAAGTAAACTTTGCAGAAGGCTTCACTGTGTGGGTGGTAAAAGACATACCAAGGCTACAGCTTTGTTTACCTGAAAGGATGTTTCCTGAAAGATGTTTATTTGATTACAGCATATCTCATTAATCTGGGCCATATGCTCCTATTTGCCATTATGATTTAATGATTAATATCAATAGATACACTATTGATTTTTCTTCTTTGCCTGCTCCTGGACAAGGGGGAATTTCTCGAGCTGTGACAAGGGGGGATTCGGTTGCACTGAATTTAATTAGGTAGTTTCACGTCAGCATAGATATCCTGAAATTCAGACCAGCTTGATATCCTTGTGTGGCCTCCTTTTCTTCTCTGATTTCTTCTCTTCGGAGACAGATGCATTACTGCGGAGAATCTCTCATCTTGCTTCCTGGCTCTGACAAACAGATACTAGCACATTGTAAAAAAAAAAAAAAACAATAAAAAAAACTTTTTGGGGACTAAACCAGTCATTTAGGTTAGAACTATTTTTAAATATAAATTATTGCCATTTGCTGAGTTGTTTGCAGTTATGACGATGGAGGACAACACAAGGAACAATTATTTCTTTAAACTCATATCTTTCTTTTATGGAAAATGCGGGAAAGGCAATATTCACCTTAGCAAAATTTAAAATGATTTGTTAGATTGCCCAATACAAAATTATTATGGTTGAGTGCCTTGAAATTTTGAGATTGAAAAGCTCCACACTTACATTTGTATAGCCCAAAAAAAGATCGCTTCCTCAAATACTAATTTTGTCGATATAATTAACTTGATGCATGCATCCTTTTTTATATAAATAATTGATTTCAATAAGGCAGTAAATCTATGAGCTGAACAAAGGCTGTTGCTCACTCAACTTAGGTCAATGCATACGGAAACCTTCAATTATGGCCTCTATATCGGGAGTACGCATGAATCATTGCTCAATTGGCAGTTGATTGAATTTACGTCCATATTTGATTGAATTTGTGTTCTTTTTCGAAGGAAGCATGGTTATTATTACCATAAGTCATTGCTGATTAGCTATTTTTGCAACGTGAAAGAGTCCATAATCACATGACCACAGCGTATTTCTCTTGTGTGATTGATTAAATCAGTTCTATAGACAGATATGCATAAGGAAGAGCGGGTATCACATTATGAAACATATTTCCATATACACAATAGGTGCACAACAACCTGATTGGACATCATTAATCATGTAGGAAATGGCGCCGTTGCAGAATACGATGTGAATGCACACGAGCCGGAAAGTATTTTTATTTGTGTGTCTGGTTTCCAAACAGTATTTTTGCAACTCTTCCTGCAAATGATCACACTCCTAATTGATGGTTTCATATGACAAAACATTCCGTTATTGGTGCTAATGAACAGACGTTCATGTTTACAGCGGGGAGTAGATGTAGGAAGTGAAGATACAAACGTCTCGCCTGAATGTGTTCTCTGCCTGCTGAATTGAGACATTCACCTCTTGTGTTCTGCCTGCGTGATGAGAAGTGACACGTGAACTTCCTTCCTGTCAAGTGTGTTGGATGTATTCGTCTGACAGGTCCTGAGCTTTACTTTGCACTCGAAATCCCCTCCCCTTTCACACCACACAGGTCAGGGATTCATGCGTGTGCATGTACCAGGCGGGGGGGCTAGGAAGGCGCTGAAGCGAGTATCGAGAGAGAAGCTGTCTTCCCTTTCAGTCAAGCTGTTGTCAGGTCTTCTGGGGATAAGAACTCCGACAGTGTGTCCCCTACCTCACCTTGCACTGATCTGGTCCTGATATCCACTTTCATTCATAGTACAAATGTGTGGAGTGAGTGTGAGTGGCCACTCGAGTGAAGCAACTTTGTCCTTTTTCACCAAGTGCTTCTGCGAGGAGACCACGAGTGTCTATGTGTGTACTCCCCCCTCCCCTTCCCCTACTCTATGTTGCCCAACTGTTTAATATGATCTCCAGCACACAAGCCTGACTTGAGAATTAATGCTGTCAGAATACAACATGTCGGAATTTCACACTTTCTTCTCTCTAGTGACCAGAATTGCTTTTTCTAACAGAGGGGAGAATCTTGAACTTCACCCGCGAAAACCACAAGTGAATTCTAACACGGTGGTAGCAATGTGATGGTCTGGGGCTGCTTTGTTACTTCAGAACCTGGACTACTTGCTGTGATCAATGGAGCGATTCATTCTGCTTTCTACAAACTGCCATCAGTTTTTGCTGTCAAGCTCAAGCAGGACAAAAGCACCAAACATAATAGCTGGACCACCTCTGAATGACTAGAATGGCAAAATGTCAGTCTAGAGCAAAAATAAATACATTTTCATCACTGCTACAATGCGATAGGAGACTATTTGTCACCTTTCAGAAAGCTAATTGTTAGCTTTCTGATTATTGCAGTGTCACGGCTTTTTCTGCTCAGCACTTAACCAGCTGAAGTTTCCCGCAGATCTATTACAACAGTTCAAATATTATTATTATACCGTCAAGCAAAAACCCTTTTCATTTATATTGACACACAAGAGTGCTGAGACTGCGAGAGCCAAAAGACTGATGAAGAAAATGATTCGTACCCTTTCATTAAAGGCTAAAAAAAATAACCCCAACAACAGTCATCACTTGTCAAATAACTTGAAAGTGGCGAAAATGGAACTTTACAAATTGCGTATTGACAAGCCACAAAACTTTGGACAACTGTGAGGGTCTTTTTTTGACATCTCTGAAGCTTACAGCTAAAAGAACATTGCACTTTCTGTGAAATATGGGGACATTTTTATTTTGCTACTGTACTTCTGTGATACTCTTTGTGGTTATCTTAGGCAAAATACTTGATGTAGATCTTGGATAGAATTAGATTTTACAATCAATCGTAACATAGTGGATGCAGGCCAATGTATTTCACAGTTTTTGGCCCAAATGTTCACGTTCCATCCATCAAAAGAACCTGACTGCGCAGTTGATGATTTACAGAATCCACTACACCGTCGTTTGCATAATCAAGGTTAATCGCACTTTTCAATGACACAAACATAAAATCTGTCATCTCTTGCCAGAAGATTCTTTGTGTTCATCAAAGCTCAGAACACTTTAAGCCACAACTTTGGCATCAAACCAACAGCATACTGTCCGCCAAACCTGCTGCTTTCAAAGTCCGTATCATCTCCTTTGCGTGTTTTCTGGAAACACACTTCAAGAAGCAAGCAGCCTCATTTTGACCTGGAATAGATTTGCACATATGAGTTCAGCTGTCATGTAACAGCCTGCCCATGTACGAGGCCCCGCCTACCTGTCCCATCCTAAGCTTCTGCATGACAGGCAGCAAACCAGTCCTGACAGGGTCCCCGGCAGTGTCACGGGCTGACCGTGCAGAGCACTCACTACCTGTCTTCATTCATTTCCTCTTTTTTGCTCTCGCGACCTGATCCAAAGAGCTTGCAACCTCGCATGTCTGCGCCTTCCTCTCTCCTGAAGAATCGCAGACACTGCTCAAACATGCCATTCTGATTTTTTCTTCAGTGTATGGCTTGGTGAGGGAGGTGTATCAACATTCATCCTTGAGGAACTACTAGACTATTTATTTACACACATGTAGTGTAGTCCTTTTGTTGAAATCCAGGATGGGGCCTCACCAACCAATCTCCGGCCGTCTCAACTCCAGTTAAAAAAATTGGTTGCTGTGTGTAAACACAAACAAATCATGCGTGTGACTCGCTGATTGGGCAACCCGAAAATTCCATTTCCAAATGTTGTTTGGATTTTCAGTGTTGATATACGTTTTACCCGCAAGGTTATCTTACATGCTTCTTCTGGTTTTGTTTGTACAAGCAAACAAACAAAACAAAACAAACATTTATGTGAGGCACTGCCGCATAATCCGAAAGCCTCAATGAAATCAAGTCCCCACAAGGATAGAAATGCCCGCTAGGCAGAAAATGTATATGCCATGTATACTTCATTAACATTGACTTGGGTCATCATAATCACGAGTGAAAAAGAGAAATGATGGTGTATTTTCAGAGCAGATAAGAAATCCCAGTTGCCTCATTTGTTTCGGTGAGTGACGGTTAAATGGCGCTAAATCAGCCCTAATATGATGTTTGATCTTCCTAACCCGTAGCGCATAATGGTCTCCTTGAATATGTGATCTTGTCCATTGAGGCAGCATGATGAAAGTATCGTAACATCTCTCGGCAGCTGAAAGGAACATTCGTGGCCCTGAGCGTGATGGATTTGCAGCTGTTTCTCAAGAGAGGCACAGTATTCACTTGAGCCCCCAAAGCACTGCCCAGAGGAGTCCCTCGTGAGGACAAATTTTGTGTCCATGTTTCAGGAATATTTTGAAAGCGTTGCTCCCTTGTGTATGGCTAACACTTCAAAACTTCGAAGGACCCTGGGGAGGCAATTTTTGTACGGGATGCTCCAAAAGCAAAATTGTTGCTTTGCAGATTTTTCCCTGAGAAATGGTTCTCAAGAGTGAGGCCTTGAGGAAATGAAGATGACTCGGCTAATGGAAGAACTCATTTGATTCTTTCTGGTAATTAGTCGAATTAGTCAATCCCCTCTTCTCTGAAGTGACCCCGTGTCGGGGTGAGCGTTTGATGTGCAGAGAATCTCTGAAGCAATTATTAACGACCAGGGTCGTACCTGTTGACGTTAATGTTGTGTTTATTCCAAACTCATGGGATGGAACGGACCAATTTAAAGCTTAAGTTAAAGCTTAAAGAATCGCTATCGCCGGCTGGGAATATACAGTCGACAATATAATTTTTATGTGCAAATTTTAAGCATGCAAGAGGGCTTGAGCAGAGATTTGAAAATGGAACCTCAGAAGTGCGAGTCAGATGTGTAATGAAGAGGCTACTTTCTGCCAACCTATTCATTTTTATTTTCATTTTATGAAGTCAAAAGTAGGAAAAAAGATAACGTTTTATCAAAGACAGACAACCACGTGTTGATACAGGCTCAAACTTTGGAGCCATATTTTTGTGTTTAATTAGAACTGCTGCAATTGATTTCACCTCATGGCGTACTGCAAAGGGAATAAAAGAACAAGAGTCCTCTATGAATGTGAAAACTCCAGGCAGCAGTTTGTGGTTATCACGATAGTATCATTCCAAAAGCTTGTAAAACTTGCCCATTCGTCATATTTTTGAATTTCCCCTCCGGGATCAATAAAGGCTTGCTTTATGTCCTTTTGCCGTTTACTCTGTGTACTCTATATCTCCAACGGAGTGTCCATTAACGTGAAGCTTTCCAAGTCATGAATCCGATGATAACCTTCAACATCTCTCCATATGATGTGTGATTGTGCATGCTCTGTTCACTTAACCTACTTTGTCCCCTTAATATCTGAATCCCGATTTCACCCTTGGCTGACTAACAGCAGGTTCGACCAGCACGGACGGACGCCTCTGCCTTTTTGCGCTCGACTGGACATTAAAATCGGCACCATAGCCGATTTCCCCTCTGCTTTCTTCTTTCCTCTTAGTCTTGAGCTTGCGTGTTTTTGTGTGTGCTCGTAGGCCATTAGGCGTGTGTTACGGTTGCCTGGAGCGTGCTGTTGCTTAAACATGAATGTTATTATCGTTGTTAATTATGTCACCCCACCTTTTAATAATAATGGTCTTGAATCTCCGCAGTCAGCTAGTGCTTATTTATTTTTGCACAGACAAATGCGCAATTTTAACACTGTGTAGTGTACCTGCATGATTTTTTTTTTTTTAATAAGTCAGTTGGTTATTATTAATATGATACAAAAGCTTTCCTTTCACAGTTGTTCATACACATCACTGCTTCTCTCGCTCCATCTTTCCAAGTGGATATTTAACCTTGGCGAGGCTCAGGGAGCAGATGGTTGGCCCTCATGTGTGTCTGGCGTCATCCACAGATAATGAAGTGATGTTTCTATAAACACCTGACAATGGGTCAAACTGGACTCAATTTGGACAGGACCAGTTGTGGCTATTGGAGTGTTATGGGGACAGTTGCAGTGAACGAAATGAAATGAAGTCAGTTTTCAGAGAGAGGTTGCGCAATGCCGTTGGGCGGAGGGTTAAAGCCGTCATATGCTTCTCCCGGCACAAAATAAATGCTCGGGGCTGGGCAAACGTTAAAATAGACTCTGTTCTTTTGTCAAGGTCTTGCATGCCCTCTTCTCATGGTGACGAGAGTCACTCTGATATTTTAAGCAACTACTGCCACTCTATGAATGTCCTCCATTTATCATAGTTATTTGGTTGATTAAAATGCAGATTGATCTTTCAATTTGTTGAAAGAAAAGAAACATACAAAAAGCAAGACCATTCTTTCTATTAAATACTGATTTGTAAGATGCTCGGTAAAACTCCAGTTCTGGTTCATGTTCTTACATTTTCAACATGATTGAAGAGATCTTTTTGGGTGTGTGGAGCCTGCGTAATCTTGGCTCTTGAAGTGGCAATTATTAACCTTAGATTATAAAGCAGCACATCACTTTATCCTGCAATATACATTTGACAGGCAGACCTAATTCAAAGTCTCACTTTTTATAAATCCCATTAGTATTTCTTCCAATGTGAATACCGCCTACCTCAAGCAGTCTGTCTCCTTTTGAGTGACTTTCTTTTTATCAACCTGATGAGAATTTCTGGCTTTTTCCTCTTTTTGTGCACAGTGCTACACTTTTGGACCTTCATGTACTTTTAAACAGAAAAAAGCTAAAGACCTCCCGTACCACACTGAGAACATTTATAGAGGCACCAAGCGTACTTTTTTCTAGGATGACTGTTTCAGATTTACTCCTTCTCGAGTCAAGGGGGATGTACGATTGGCAAGTGTGCTGCAAAACGGCAATTTGTCACTCAGCAGTTGACCGCGGACATCAGGGCACAGTTGCGACTTTCTGCACATTCAGCTTGCTTTTATTTATCAATTTATATATCTATATCTCTATCTATATTTTTTAGGAAGAGCATGTCCATCAATACTGTCTCATATTTCCTCTGACTTGATTTAATAGCGCCCCACAAGACTTGTGCTAGGTGCATTTGTGACGCCCCCCCCCCTCCCCCCCACATCCGTTGCTGCATTGTGTATATTTCCTCATACATGCTTTTATTGTGTGTTAAATCCTCGGCCATTGTATATCTGCCTGCTTCCGCTCTTCAGTTTGCTGTGCCAGCACTTTGATAGCAGAGTATAACAGCAGGAGCGAGGCTTAATGGGGGTTGCGGGTTGCAGCCCAATATGAGAACAGTCAATATTTCATATCTGTACCTGGAAGGAGACATAGAGGGCAGAGCCCATTTAAATAGGGCAAGCTGTATGACAAGCGTACAGCATCCCAAGCATTTTGTCAACTGGGGCGGGCTACATGGGGCCACGCAGCAGACGGCTCCTGAATTCTATTACGTTTAACATTTGCAAGCAGATTCCGGTTTGGAAAAAGACTGGCGGAGGCGCTATAGAAACGAGAAGATTGAGCCGATAGAGGACAATAGAAGGGAAACTACATTAGCGACGACTGCATTGTCCAACTTATATGAATCTTTGACACCACGATATAGTTTGAATACATTGTCATTTCTCAGGTGTGATTATGCATTGTCGTTTTCAACGCTGTGTTAAAATGATGGAGGAATATGGAAAAAGAGGGGTGTTGCCAAGACCCATTCCTCCGACGAAGCTCAATCAACCATTCGGCCGGTGTCGTCTGAGCTTTGGCTCCTCGTATTTGCGCCATTGCCCAGAGAAGCATCACTTCACATTTCTCCCAATATGGCTACATATTGATGAATGACTTCAAACAGTCGCCATCAACGGTGGTTTGATAAGGTGTAGCCAACAAATCATGATACGTTCATATTACTGATGTCTCCCATCTCATGAATACTTATTTGAATGCTAATACAATTTTGAATATTTGCCTTCAGCAAATCAATAAAAGCCCAAAAGTGCTGCCTTGCAAAGAATCTCAAGATGGGAAACTATGTATCCATCCATATTCATGGTGACAGACATTGAATTTGAAATTCTCCATTTTTTTTCAGGCTCCATTGTCAGCTACACAGATTTGGTTTTGTATCAAAGTAAAACAAATCTCACCTGATGTGTCCCCATGTGAATAGAGATCAGTGTGAGGCTGTGTTATGAGGCAAACGGTTCAGTGATCTTTTTGTGAAAATGGTGCCCTGAGAGACAACCATTGAAACAATGGAGTCGGTTTTATGGTAGCTGTGCTTTTGCCCGTGCGGCAGCTTACGTCTGAGCTTCGCACTGGACTGATTCGGCTCCATGCAAAGGACTTGCCATGCGGGTTCTGAACTCTTCTTCCCAGTTGCACTTCTCTTTGTTTGTTTAATGACAAGCACTGCTTCCACACAGACAAAATTAAATCAAGTCTAATCCACTATTTATGCTTCCTCCTACTGAATTATTCACACAACAGTTTTATGTGTTATTGCTTTTCTTTTACACTGATGGGCTTGTGCCATTATATGATGGAGCTTCGTCCTTCTGCATACACACGCTATATATTTTTTCTGTGTAGTTAATTAAGCCATGTAGTAAATAATACAAACTGCATCTAAAAGCAATATTTGCAATAGCACATTTGCATAATGTTCCTTTGGTAGGAAGTACCCAGAAGATGTGTTTAAACACCAAACACACAAAATAGATTTGGTTCACTTTTAACATCACAAAATGAATTAATGTTCTTTCTTTCTTCTTTTACTTGTTTATTTTAACATGGTCTCAGTGGAAGATTTTGATGATGGTGTTTTAGCGCTTTTCAACTACCTGAACAAGTATTTCAAAAGGCTGAGGTTTGGCACGGATTTCCAAGTGAGAAGACTTATGAGTCATTCTGTGCGGCACAATTAAAAAAAAAACAAAAAAAAAAACACCTCCAGCAGGATTTCATAACGACTTTTGCAGACATCACATACTGTTTGACGAACCAGGGTCAAAAAAGTAGCACGCACAGTGTGGGCTGATTGTTATACCGCCTCAGGTCAGTGATAACGGCCCTTTCGACACAGTTGATAATAGCATATGTGCTATGAATCTGCATGTGTTGAAAAAACATGTTTCCGTTTGAAAAGGTGGAAAATGCTATGATATTTACTTAAAAAAAAAACTTTTGTAACTAATAGCCAGGGATGCTCAATAGGTGGTTCCCGGGCCTATTTCTGGCGAAGCTGTTACAACCCTTTTCACTTTGCACATCAGCATCCATCATAAGAGTGTTGTATGTGATGTTTATTAATTCAAGTTATTTATTGATCATTAACAGCGGCATCCTCTTCCAGAATTGGCTTGTTTTGCCTTTCAAAATAAGAGTGTCATACAGGAAGTGCTACATTGTGTAAATTTAACCACATGGATATCATTAAGCGTACTTATTTGATTATTTTCATTATTTATCCTGATTTGGTTCACCTCCTGATTCGAAAGGAATCCGATGAGGTGGCTCGGACATTTTTAGAATGCACCTCATCAGGGCACGTTCCACTGGGAGGAGGCCCCGGGGAAGACTCAGGACATGTTGAATAGACTGTGCCTCGCGGCTGTTCTAAGAATGCCTCAGGATTACCTTGGAAATATCTACAATGTTATGGCAATATTTGTGTGATGGGGTGTGAACCCTTACCCAGGCTGAAACTAAACTCAAAACGTTACCTTCCATACAGTGAAAATACGAAATACACTCTTACCCCCATCGTCCACAATTAACATTTATCTTCAGTATTCATATGGTCTATTGACTTTAGAGCCAGAAAACAAAATTAACACATGGATATTTTACAAAGACAAGGCTCATGCTTTGGGGCTGCTTTTCTGTAGCTGCAACCTGGCAGATGAATTCTGAACAGTTCCAAATACTATTCAGCATTTCCATAAACCTTCAGACTTCTCCTAGAAAGAAAAACAAAAGACTCAAAAGAAACTACAAGAACAACTTTATTAAATGTGAAAGTTGTGTGTTTATCTTGGTTCCTCTCCTTTATATTACAAAAAAACTTGGTATTTGAAAAGAGATGACTTGTTCTATACAATGTCTCTCCTTCAGTAGCAATGGCTCGTCTTTTGAGTCATTCATGATGGGGTGTGTAGATTTTTTTTTAATGCACTGGAAATGCTCTGGTTCAGTGATTGACACTGCAATACTGTCCTATTCCTTTTGATGGGATTAAATTGTCATGACCTCTCAGATATGGAAATCGAGGCACGGATCAGAGGCTTCGGAAATGTCAACATTATTAAATTGTGAGACCAGTTAAAGGCGTAGTTCACACAGTTGCCAGGCAATTATTTCAGGGGAGGCCTGGTAGAACAACTGTTACCTGACCCACTATAGAAAGTCTCATTATTCTTGATGCCTGTACAATATAGACACCAAGACAGGGTCATTATCCCACATAAATAGAAATAAGGTAGTTAATGGCATTAATTGATCATTTGTTAATTTCTCATATCAGTACATGGCCATCGACACAGATTTTTTTCTTTTAGCGTGAAAGAAATAATAAAAGTCAGTTAGTTGGCATATACATTTAACTTGAATTGAACTACTGAACAAGGTTTTCCAATAAGTTAACCTTTCTATGATATTCGATTTTAAAGACCGGGAGATGATGCTCAGCATTGATTGACAAGGCTGATTTATTTGTGTTAACTATTTGTGGTTGTAATTTGCCGAACTTCATTCCATTGACTGTATTTTGGCTGCTTTATTGAGCTACATACAAAGATGCACTAATAATCCTGTTTTGGCTTTTTTTTCCCCCCCTTATGCACCCAGCAGCATGACAGATTGAATCTTTCGGCATTCACTGTGCAGATACAAACAAAAAGTGCCTTTAATTCTTTTCCAAGCTCAGTTACGGGACATCTGGTGGAATTGGAGGGGGGCGCATAGTGAGCGCTTTGCTCTGTTCTGCTCCCCTGTTGGAGGTAGGAGGGGTTACAGTGACGCGGTGGCTGCTCCAACGGTACCGGCGGCGGCTCTTTCTGTGACCAGAGCTGAGAGCTCAGCATCTCTCTTGTCAGCGCCACTTCCAGCGCCAGACAAGTAGGCGCATTTTTCCTCGCCGTACTCCCAAGAGGAAGAGACAAAATCCGGGAAATTACCGAGGTCTACTGAGCAAAGCAGAAGACTCTCATTTCCCCCCTAAACTCTGCAAAGATGAACATAGGCTGCGTCATCGCGGCGTGCACCTTATTCGCCGCAGCATCCTCGGTAAGATGAGTTAATTGCTAAATGTGTTGTGGGAGTGCTGCACTGGTGCGGTGCATGAGAGTGGCCGTGGAACGAGCACTTTTTTTTTCTTCCCATCCCGCAGTGCCACTGATGCGCCAAAAATTAAAAGCAGCCCGAGTGTCGAGCGGCTTTACTGTCGGGAAGATTTTATTTTTTTGGTGGTGAAAAAGTCACTGGCAACTCTTCTCGTTTAGCTTGTTTTTCGGCTGAGCTGCAGAAGGGATTTTTAAATGGGCTCCTTGTTCTGTTACGGTTGATGGTGTCACCAACTTGGGCCACGCACATTTACGCACCGCCGTGCCCTTATTTAGTATTGAACTTTTAGGTTCGTCGTGGTTGTTGGGTATCCGTATGTTTATTTCTAGGGCAAAGCATCACTCGTGACAACGCTTTTATTGCCAAATGCTTAGTGCGTGTCACCGACCACTTTATTAGGTACACCTGCACGTTCTTATCCATTGCAATGTCTAATGCTCCGTTTTGGACACTGCCTCAGCAGTTCTTGATCTGCCTTTTACTGCATCAGTACACAATCAGCATCATTTCTCAAAATAAAACGAGAATGTGTTTATCATTTGTAGACTGTTTTTTCCTAACATTCATTGAGCCAAGGCTCTATTTTACAGAAATCTCACTGCACACAACCAAACAAATATTGTCACCAACTATTTTACTTCTACAGATACATAAAAAAAAAAAAAACTTCATGTGTATAATAAATAATATTTGGTTGGCTAATTCCCCGTGGCACACCTGATGGTCTCTATATTCTGCAGGCCAGTGATTGGGAATCAATTAGGAAAAAAGTTTCAGTTTAAAAGCACACATGATTATAATGACAATGGTAAATAAATCTTGATATATCATCTGGTTGGCATGAATGTGAAAGCTGAGAAATACCATTTCATATTAGGGTCTCTGTTGTAGCTTGTAATATCACATATGTTTGACCTTCTCTTATTAGCATCTCCCGCGAGGCATTGAGCACCATGCTTGTCTTTTTCATCACATGGCAATGATGATGAAGGTTGTAATAGTGATAACGATCTTCAAGATCATGTACTTGCATGTTGTAGGAGGAAATGTCACCCTGGTTGGGTCGAAGTTTTCGCAGAGTACAATGTTTTCGATAATACTAGCCTGAAAAAAACTATGAAATGACTCGCTGAAACTGCAAATTAATTTGCTGATGCTTAACAGTTCGTTTTCTTTCGCAGGGGAGTAAGACGGGCCTGTCCGTAAAACCTCCGTGCAGGTCAGGCTTCTCCCAGAACTTCTACACGGTGATAGTTCCCAGGGTTGCGCTGCACGGCCAGAACATTCTTAAAGGTACGTTTGCTGCTGGATCTCAATTATTGACTTGTTTTTTTTTTCCCTTTGCATCATCCTCATATAGAAATTGATTGAGTGTGGGTCTTCTTCACATGTTGAACCTATGTGCGAGACCTTTGTTATGTTTGTTATGCTGCAGTGTTGAAGGTTGTGATTGTTGTAATATGAACTCTAAAAGGTGTGGATACTGAAGCGGGCAGTTGCAACAATGGGTTCAGAATTTATTTTTCCTCTATGTTCGCCCGTTGTCGTTTCTTATCGATTTGTGTCCAAACCTGAAAGAAGTCGAGTATTTTACAATGTATAATGAGACGTTTTCCAAGTAGTGTCTTTTGGATTTTTGCAGGCAATGCACTTCTGTTTTCATTTGCTCCATTTCTGTTCAGAGCAGCCAGTGTTGTGCATCCATCGTGAGGTTCTCTCCTGCCATGAGAAATTATGCTGCATTTTCTCCCGCATGCTTCTTCTATGTATTGGTGAATCTGCTGTAATAGAAAAATCCATCTCTGCTGCAGCCAAGAGTTCTAGACTGAGAGATGCTTCATTTTTTTTTCTTTAAATTTGCCCATGGTATGAAACTACCAAAGAAGCATCCACTATTTTTGGCTCATGTAAAAGTTTACACGAGGAGCTTTTTGTTTGAAGCCATGTTGGTGACATTTGGGTTAAAGAACATTTTGTAGTGTTGTTGTGATGCGAGTGATGCTAATATTTTCAGTCCCTTTTTGTCTTGTTAAAATGAAAAATGCCAAGAGGATTTTTTTTTGACACATTGCAATAGCAGCTGACATGAAGATCTTTCAGCTTCCGCTGGAACAATTGAATTATGCTGTTTGTTTTGTTATTTTGGAGGGAGGGAAAGAACCACAGCGGCCTCGGGGGCTGACACTTTCTGCCTGTTTAGAAATGGGCCAAGGTGTCCTTATTGCTGCAGACATTTTGAACCCAAGTCAAATACATTCGCTATTCCCGTGATGTATGGCGGCCGCTATCTCGCAACCGTGCCGCCCTCCAAATCGTCCACTCGTCGGGCTCCGGCGGTGTCGGTTGTCGTGCGATGATTAATGTACACTCGCTCGATTTACCAAAGCCCTGCCTTCCGTATGCTAGTACGCTAAGCGAGAGGAATCCTTTATTTAACACGGCTTCACTGCACGTAGTTTAACCTGAAACTGTCAGCTTTCAAGAAAACGAATGGATCAGCTGTGTTGGGTTTTCGGCCGCTACGGCGCTTGTGAGCAGGTTGCGGGACCGTTAGACACCGAGCCTGTTGTGTCCCCGGAGAAAATGACAGTGAGCGTTTGTGGGAAGGACCAAAGGGCTGTGGCCCAGCAGGCACACTGTGAACCAGGCTTCTGTTTCCAGTCACATCGGGGCCTCACGCTGCGGTGAAATGGGACTTGTTTTGTCATGTGTGGGCGCTGTGGATGCGAGTACATTATGTTTCCTGAGTAGGACTAATTGAGGATTATTCTGCATTCATTTTTGGCGTATATCTTGTGTGATTAAACACAATGTGTCATGTGCTGTGTGTTTGCTTTGGTTTCACAATAGTATTGCAACTATTAAGAATACAAATTTGGTTGCCACTAAGGGGTCACGGCCAACCCCTGGATGAAAATGGAGCAGTCTTGATTTTTAGTACAAGCAAGAACAAAATGCGCATTCAACAAAATCTTATGTTAAAAATCTTTTTTTCCTTTCTGTTGCGTTTGAAGAGAACATGTCCCATTCAGCTATTTCCCTTGACTTGTTGTTGAAGTTCAAAAGCCATTCATACGCATTTGAGGTCCATAAAACCTTTTTGTTAAATTCACTGAAAAGAACAAAAAAAAAATCCCGGCACTTCCACTAAGTTGTTCTGAATAAATCATTTTATGCTGCGATGGAGACGTTGAGTGACTGTGAGCTGGAACAAGACGGGAGCAGGAGGTGGCGGTACACAGGCAACCCACAAAGAAGTTGAATTGGAGTTGTGGTTCGGGCAGATTCCCGCTGTGGTGAGATAAGCCATGAAAAGAAATATTCCAATGATTTCTCAGCGCTGTGTAAACCATCGCCACCCTCCAAGAGCTGGACAGACACCTTATCTTGCTCTCTCTCCTTTCTTGCTTGCTTCCTCACACCATTTTGCTCTGTCTGTCTGTGTCTCTCTCTCTCTCGCACACACACACAATGACTCACACACACCTTCCAGAACTTTGTCAGTGATGTTTCACCTGACAGAGCTCTGTATGCTTCACAAGCCTTCTAATACACTTTCAACATGATGCCTTACTAAAACTTGCTTTACATTTCTAAACTAAACTCCAACTTTTCAGTTTTGGAAATGGAACAGGGGAGGTGTTCAGTTTGGGGGTGGAATATTGTAGAACTTGGAGGGAAATTCTATTTTTTGCCACCAATTGAAAATGATTTAAAATGAAACCATAAAGCAAGAGGATGGTTAGTGACCCCGCACCTCCTAGCTCCGGCAGTGAGTGGATGAGAATAAACGTGTGGCTATTTTGAGCGGCTACCTCACCCTCATTCATTGACTGCACCCGTCACAGGACAGTAATGTATGGACATCACTGGCGTGCATATGACAATTCCTTGCAAAAATCTCCATGAGGACCTTTAGAACAGATTTAGAAGACTGTAGGAAGTGGGAAATCAACTCTGTTTCTTTATTTGCTCTTTCTATCTGAAGCGATGAAGTAGGTGTCCCTCCTTACTGGCCTCATCCCAGCGCTTTTGATTTATTGCCTTTTTACCGTACTATTATTAACTGCTTCCACTTTTGCAGGGTAAAAGAACAGTACAGTAGAAGATAAATTTAAGTAGGATCATGACCCCAACAGCTAAACACTTCAGTGTGGTTTTCCTATTGTTTGGTGCCGTCTCTAGAAGTTGCTTTCACAAAATGACTCGCTACGTGACCCCAATTAGACTATACAAGGAGAATCTGGCATGGAGCCATATCTGCTTTGCAACAGCCCGCCGTCCGGCTCCAAAGCGAGCAAAAGACCGTCGGTCCATAAGTATGTTTGGTCCCAACAACTCTATGCGTGTGTTTGTGTGTGTGTGCGTGAGGAAAAGAAGGTTTGGAGGGATTATGTGTCTATGCATGTGATAAGCGGGATGCTATTTTGCCTTTGACTCCTGAAGGTCTCTCTTGTCCTTCAGAGAGTATTTCATCTCTGTAGCCAGGACCAACAGTCTGTCGTGAGGCGATAGAATACAGGTAGCGATGATGAGCTGCATCATTTCTCTTTCTCTTGTTAGTCTTGGTAGCAAAGCAGACTGTGTTCCTGGCTTTAACCAACTCTCTGCCTCATGACACGCGTGTGGAGCCAAATGCATCTAGCAAGCCACCCAAGCTATGCTAGAATATTCCTCTCTCTTTTGTAGTGGCTTTCACTGTGTGAGCGAAAACAAATTGCAATACCGTAGTTAGCTGTGATGAAAGAAAACAACACATTTCTATCCCACTTGTCCTCGTGAGGGTCCATTTTCTATTCCTGACAATCTATGTATCAGATTTGTGCAAAGTTGAGAGCCAGCTCTCTTTAGGTTAGCGCTATATAAGCAAGGCCGTATAGAAATAGAATTAATTCCTCTTCTGTGGACTGCTGCAACAACATCAAACATGACATTTGTGTGGCGCTTTTGTGCACGGGGCTGTCTATCAACCGAGGTCTTTCTGTGTGGAGAAAACCTTGTGAATCTCAAACTGGCTCCTCCAGTGGGCGCCTGCTGAATTCTTTAGAATTACAAAGTTTTACCTCATGCACTTGTTTGTGTATCATTTTGACCTTTAACTCTTCAAGATATTCACACAGCGGCTGTCTTTCACTTTAAAGGAAAATGTGCTTTCGGCAGTTTGCAAACATATGTTTTAAGGTTGCGTTAAACTTATAATCATATTAATATCTAGTATTAGAGTGCTCGTGTGGATTGGTGGGGGGCGAGGAATGTGCAGACAAACTGCATGAACTTGTTTTCTTCAAAGTGTTGTGGAATAGGCCCGGATAGGGAGTACCGGAGGAGACCATCTCAAGGTCGGTTAGGAACAAGAACAACAGCACGTCTATGAGACCGGCCTTCGAGGGAAAAACCCAACT
The DNA here is from genome assembly GCF_024217435.2 of Syngnathus scovelli. Taxonomy (NCBI): domain Eukaryota; kingdom Metazoa; phylum Chordata; class Actinopteri; order Syngnathiformes; family Syngnathidae; genus Syngnathus; species Syngnathus scovelli. The sequence goes on along the minus strand of NC_090857.1, from coordinate 4,427,964 downwards.
GTCTGACCTCAGCGACACCTGGACCGGGGAGGAGATGGCCATCGACCAATCATCTCACAATATTTTGCATGCTTTAATATTCATATTGTGTTTCTTTAAAACTGGGCAACCCGGAAGAATGTGTCGTCTTTTGGTGGTCACAAAAACGCACGAGTTTTAGTGTGAGGGACCCGGGACCCAGGCCTGTATTAGTGCGCTTTGTCAGGAATAAATAATTGGTAAATTTGGTCTGATTGATCTACTGGTCTTCTCTTTGACAGAACGAACTCGCAAAATTGTTAGGTGCGCCAGTGTGTGGATTAGGACATAGCAATTTATGTGTTAAGTGTTGATCGCAATTTGGAGTCAGATCAATAACTAGAATCCGTAACCTAACAACTTGCTCTCCAAAAAAAAAAAAAAAACATGCCGGGGGTCTTATATAAGATTCAGTAAATATACTTCACAAAAGACTACAAAGATGACAACTTAAAAGGGTTAATAACGCCACCTGCGTGCTGTTGCACTTTTCCCACCAAAAGAGATGCGAGCCAATAGTGCCTCTGAATCGTGACCTTCAAATGGAGGTAAATGGAGCCTCCAGCCTGCATCTGCAAAAAGATTGCGAGGGAAATCATGAAGCAATTATATGAAAAAGGCAAGGACTAGCTAGCTCTGATGCTGCCAAAACTGGAGTCACTGGCAAGGGAATGAGGACTGTGTTGAAGAGGAAATTAAAGGCGTAATCGTTCATTAAATGGGATAAATGTGAGTTTCTTTCATGTTTCTTGGAAACAAATTATATAGCTTGTTTTGATCACACAGCGGCACAAACTACTAAGTCATATCATTTCACGTGAATACTTTCTGCATTTCTTACCGTAGCTCTTTTTTTTTTTTTGCTATTGATCAAGCTAGCCCTCAATCAATTTGTATTTGCGCTCTGCATCTCTGCGCATGCGAACGATCGGTAGCCTTGATTAAGATTTTATTGGCTTTTTTTTTGTTGCGGCATAAAAACAAATCACGTTCCCACGCGGAGACCTCCGTGTCACCTTTTTTGGCTTTAAAAATAACCTGTAATCTTCCAGTTCATTACCAAAGGTTTTCACCGCCGCCTTGGACAATAGGATTTACACACAACTAAACATAAATCGGCTTTTCTGGATAAAGTGGTGTTTTGTCATCTTAAATTATTCACTGGCATACAATCCTTTCTGTATGACCTGTTTTTGCGACACTTACTCGTGGATTATCGGATTGGTAATTATTAGCCTATTAGTTTATTCAACCCTATAAAGAAAAGCGAAAACAAGACCTCAAATTCTCAATACCTGCATTGACTTAAAAATAAGGGCTTCTCCTATTTAGAATAGCAATGTAAACCACAAATTGTTTACTTTACCAGCAATAATGTGTCAATAATTTAACGTCACCCCAGACAGCTTGTCAACAAAGCGCATTCATAGCTGTCGATTTGTATTTATGATGGTCTAGGCGAAAGGCAGCCAGGCCGACACAAAATAAAACGTTTACTGCTTAGTGAAGATGAAGTGACATAAAAAAAAAAAGAGCGAGAGAGAGAGCTTATGCATTCAGTATTCGGTGAAGAAAATTTTTTAGTAGCTTGTATCAGACCCGACGTCGTGGTGGAAAGTCTCAGGTACATCGTTTTGGTATGATCACTTGTGCTCAGACACCTCATTCGTCTTCACAGGAGAAAGGTTTGCGATATTCAAAGATGAAAAATAATAAAAATAAAATCGATGCAATGAATTTTGGGGATTTGTTTGTGTTTAATGTCAGCACATTATCCTAAATGGAGAACTTAAAGGATTATAGACCGGCAGAATGATCCAGCCGTCAATCTTGAAGCTAATTAGTGAGCAATGCAGAAGAATGTATCAGAGAACGACACATGAGGGCACACAAGCACTAGATTTTGAACAAGTGTCCATTTTTAATTCAGCCAGTAAACATTACGAATACTGTATAATATGTCACTATAGGATCAGATTTGAATCGATTATTCTAACGATTCTTCCATTGAATAATATTTTCATATCCAAACTCATTCCTTTGACATGTTCTCGTATGATCTACTGAAGGTGGTACATTCCAAGTTATCTCTGAACGTCAAGATTGTTTTTATCCCTTGTGATGTTTTTTTCCCCCTTTCATTCCAAAAATCTTATAATGGAACCATAATGCAGTGCAGATTGAACTTGCTCTTGCTGCTGTAAGCATCATCTCATACCTTTATAACCAATTTCCTCAAAATAGACACTTTGGAAAAATAAAATGTGTCTTGATTTGTGTTATTAGACACAAGATTTCTTTTAGCACTTCATAGAATGAACATGGGGAAATATTTTTTGAGCAGAAAGCCCTTGCACAAGTTAGATGCAGTTATCCAGGAAACGATACTCCGGGAGATGCGGCAAGGAAGAATACCATGAAAAAAGTCACTACTCTGACTTTAGAAAAGAAAAAGATAGCGATAAGTGCAACATAATTATCATGTCAAAAATGTCCCAGTGTCCTTTGGGTGTAAAAATAAAAAATAGTGGTTTTTCTATTGTGAGGAAGCCTGGAAATTACAAAAGAGACAACCTCCATTTTTGATTGAAATACAAATCAATAGAGTCCTCGTTTTTGCTGCCAATACGCGCTGCCGGAACACAACGGTAGCATCGATCTTGACTTCAGAGGAATCAGTTTTTCCCTCCTGTCTTGTTTTGTCGCTAGGCGCGCCTCTCTTCCACTCTCATTCTCCGACTCTTGTCTATCGTCTTTGTAGCCTGCAAGCTTTTCAGATAAGAATAATAGCTCTGCGAAGTCCTGGAGAAGAGAAACGCGGAGGTGGAGAAGGGGATGGTACCCCCGTGACAGTGTTTACGTTCCGCACCACAGCAGTAAGACAGAAGAGAACGTCTTACTAACTATGGCCTCAAGGAAAAAGATGCCATCTGATTGCCATAAACTGCAATTTAGCCTGGGTAGACAAACGCTCAATGTGAAGGATTGGCATGGCAACTACTGCAAAGTAAAGTGTGGAAGGAACATCTGCACTGAAAAAATAACTTCTCATTCTTTGTACATAAAATAAGTTGGAAGTGTCCAACACAACCCAAATGTACTGTACTTTCATGTACCGTATTTTCCGGACTATAAGGCGCACCTAAAAACTTAACATTTTCTCAAAAGCCGACAGTGCGCCTTATAGTCCGGTGCGCCTTATATATGGACCAAATTCCTAAATTTAAACTGGCCCGAAGCATTGTGTCATGAAATCAATCATAAGTGGCCCGCTGAAGACGATGAATCATGAATCAAAAAGACTATGGATCATTATTTTGTGATTATAAAGTAATTTGTTGCATCTGAAGTTGAAATAGAGAAGCTAAAATGGAGAATGATTTGATTTGGATTAAAAATCTGACATGCTGCATTAATGGTGCGCCTTATAGTCCGGTGCGCCTTAAAGTCTGGAAAATACGGTAATAATTTAGCATATTGTCTTCACAGACTAGACAAGATCTTAAAATTACTCCCTGTTAGAACATTTCTCTTTTAAATTGAGTCATGACAGTGAGAGATTTACAACCCGGTTAAATTGATCATTAAATTCATAGCTGTGTGAAGCACTTTAGCATCAAGGCTCATGCTCAAAATGACAAGTCGGAATTGGCACATACAGTTAGTGAAATATGCCTTCCGCGAGCGCTATGGAATACTTGGGTGTTTGTTTAAAGGATTGAGAGCCGGTTGCATTTTCAATGCATCAATTTGCGTCTGAGCTCCCACGTGTAGCATTTTGATTTGCAAGCCACAGGTTAGCGGCTTAACAGGCGCTCGTCTTTTCAAATGGAGCCATCTGAATTCCAACCAGAGGATAAAGCTTTGAACAGCCCTCTAAAGGTACCATTAGAGAATAGAGAGTAAATGTTCTGCTTGAATGCGTACTGCTTCCTCCAACGGGTCGGGCCGCCCACCATCCATGCGGATCTGCTGGGCTTCCTGATTCCATCTGGTGATTTACCGAGGTGCTTTTTTTTCTTTGACTCCATCAAACCAGCCAATTATTATGCATCACTGTGACTTTGGTAATGGTCTCACTCTGTTAGTCCTGAGGCTCGGGTCACGTTGAGACTCTGTCAAGCTCATTAGCGCGGTGTGACCCGGTGCTGCAAGACCATTGCCGTCCGACAGCATGTTCAACAAAGTAGGGTTGGTATAATACATGAACATCTCTGGGTTTCTCTGATAGCATAGCGAGTGACATTTGTTCTTTGTGCTAATGGTTTGCGCTTTCTATGGTAACGTAAATTGTGCTTAGGCTTGCAGAAGACTGAGTAGACTGAAAATTCTATTCAACAATCACAGCGACGTTAGACGAGAATGATTGTGGCATGTCCTTGATGGCCGCGACATGCAAGAGGGTGTACCCAGCATGACGCTGATGACATCAGTCCACTGATAGTGAAGTTTCTTGATGTTCACGGGGAGACAAAATGAAAGGATGTGTCTTGTGTCAGCGTCGTCATATTTTAATGCTACAGCATAATTTAAAGCGTCGTAATCTTTAATGATCCAAAGCGAAAGCTGCTTCAAGGGAGTTGCTGTAATTGTTTGTTTTGGGGTCATATGTCATCCACACTGCCCCCGCCCCCCTTATCCACCCTTTTCTAGTGGATTTTTTTTTTTTTTAATCAATCAAGAGGCACCTCAGCGTGGTTACGGGCTGCTGCCAGTTGCTGATCACTGGCCTAGTGACATCATGATGGGTTTTGCATCATTAGCTGACAAGCAAACCATGACATCGACGGAAAAAACATTCTCGTTATATATTAAGACGTTGTCATGTTCTACGAGCCACTGAAATCAAATATAAATACACGTTGCAGCTAAATCAAGGCTCTATGTGATAACTTAATTAGTGTTTAGCTTTTGCTTGCTTCCGAATGGAGTGACAATACAAAATAACCACACAACTTGTCCTGTGAATACACCTGGTGTTTAATTTTGCTTTGAAAATGTTCTTTGAATCACGACCACCAGCCACCCCCTCCCCCTGAGTCGTTATTATGCAGAAGCTTCTGAATGTTTGAACGGCAACCAACTACAAGCAGGCAGAATGCGCTGCCAAATTTGAATAAAAATCATGTAAAATGCATTTTAAAAGGTGTGATTGATTTTTGGGGCGCCAGTCTTCATTTAAGCACCATCTCACGCGCGCGTACACCGACGCACACACGGTTTATGAACCGTTGTCATTCAAATTGTTCGGAGAGAAGTTAGCTGCTGACTTAATGAACTCTTTTCCTCTTTTACCTTCTCGCTGTCTTCATCTGCTGACTTTTAGCTCCAATTTGCAGTCTGGCTGTGTCTGTGTTGCTTCTTTACAGCTTTGGCGTATGCAGCCCCAAGCTCTTTCTGAACTTATCTCCACACTCTCGAGATTGGATATCTCGTTCTAAGGAGAAATGGAGCAATCAGGGGATGAGATGTTGACAAGTGTCTATCGGTTTCAGTGTTTTTGCAAAATATTTAAAACTTGGTGGATATCATTATGAGGAAGCTTTTTCCTTCTCTGGGTTTTCCTCCTCAGGTTTCAATATGTATTTTTATTTTTTTTTTTACCTCAAACATAAGTCAGAACCCTTGCAGGCTGCATTCTAAATACCGTCAAGGCTGGAGGCAAAGCAACATGAATTTTAATGAATTATTAAAGAGGATTATTTATTTACTTCATCTGCAGCCTGAGCCACCTAACTGCCAAAGCTTTTTTTTTGAACCTGTGGCAAATTTGTATGCATAATTTATTCTCGTGGCTGAAGATTTTCTTTATGCTGTCTTCTTTAGTCATTTCTCAGTACTACACCTTCGGGAATCATCCCGCTGGACTTTTGCTGTAACACTAATGGACTTTGATTGTACATTGCATTCCATCCAAGAAGCGATTGCTTTGGAAACGACAATTAGCCGCGTTTGTTTTGTGGCGACTGTGCGGTGCACCTGAATGTGATTTGGCTTTGCTTAAAATGACGACATTGTGGTCTATCAAGTGGTATTGTTCTGGTCCTGGTGAGTGACTGGATGCCAAGTGTCTGTGTGTGTGTCAGACGATGTTGGCTGTTAGTGAAAGAGATGAATAAGCGAATGGAGAATAGGAGACCTGCCAGCTTGCGAGACTCTGACGCACTGCAGATGAACCGAGCCTCCATCCGTTCACATGGCACTCTTGATGGTGCAATGACGCTTTCACCTCTGTGTGTGTGTGTGCGTGAGTGTGTGTTAGCTGTTGTGCACAGTATAATTCCAAAGCATAGAGTAAATGGATATTATAAAGTCCTATACATGACTAGATTATCTAAACTTCATGAGACTTCAACATTGAATTTCTTAAGTTTTAATAAGAGACCCAAATGATAAACATCATTATTATTTATAAACAGTGCCTCAGTTCAATAATGGCACATAACGCATAAAGCGTCAATAGAAAGGTGACAGACATGCTGATGAAGAGTCATGCAAGGTTAACAATTAAACATTTCACACTTCTATTTCAATATTTCACACCTCTATTTGTCACGAGGACTAAGTGGCACGGCTTGTATCTCATTCACTAGCTTGGCAAATGTGTTTATATATATATATATATATATATATATATATATATATATATATATATATATATATATATATATATATATTTTAGCAATGCCGGTTCACTCGTGTTAAATTTTTTTTTATTCACGGAATTAAAATATATTGAGAAAAATTCTAATTAAACATGTCTATTTAAGCGTTTATTTGACATACACTGGCAATGTTTTAGGCTGCTAACACTGCCTAAATCAACCATTCTCAACTGGTGAGTTTATGGAACTGTTTTGAGCTGTCAAGAAAGGCAGTAAAAATCTGAAGGTGCTCCTCAGGTTTCAAATTTACAGACATACAAAATTTCATTGGTATAGACGTTGAGGGTAAGAATGCATTCTGTGGTTCTAGTTGTCTTGGAATATGATGTTTTCAAAAGTTATCTGAACACGAAGCGCTAATTTGTACACTCGCACATTTTAAATAGAGGATGGGGAAAAAAGTGTGGTTCGGCTAATATTGGCGGGGGGATCATTTTATTTGAATATTAATTTATTCACAAACAGTATGGCATAAGACTGAAATGAACATGCAAATATATGCAGCATAAACATGCTTCCAGCAAATATTGCTCTGCCTGTCAATATCTTGATCTTGAAGCCATATTTTGAATACAAGATTAGAAATCTTTTTTTTTTAATTCAATCCTATGCACCCTGTGAGGGCAAAACATGATGAATTTCCAAACTAATTATTGTAGGAAAGTTAAGACAAAGACTATAAAGTTAAATGCAAACAACAATAAATAGGATTATCTAAATAACATTTATAATCCTGAGGAAGCAACCAGTCCCAATTACTGCAAATATATTTCAACATACAGAATTTTCCTGTTCATGCCCCACACCATGCAAGATGGGTCACATAATAGAAGTTGATTGAAAATTTCCTTTGGCTTTTGTGCGGCTTCCAGCTGGTCTTACACCTCTGCCCTCTGACATTCTCCGACCAATCAAGCCAATGGGATGCATGTCTCATCCTTTTCGTGTGTGCTCTCTATGGCTATAGAATGAAGTTATTTGATGTGTGAGCCCGGCGACTGTGCTGAGCACAGTGCTTTGGTCCTACGCTGGCCTCCCAGAGGCGTGTGTGGGGGTATGTGTGTGTTGTTGCGAGGGTGGTGGTGGTGGTGGTGGTGGGGGGGGGGGTTCACCTCCATGCTGCTTGGCCCTGGATTCTGCTTTGAAGTGCAACTGGAAGGTTAACTGCTGACAACGCTGCATAATGGCTTCCTCGGGTTGTTATGTTGCGGAAAAGTGTTGTCGAACACTTTATTGAAAATGCTGCTTAATCACATCAAGCTGAGCTGAGCTGAACGATGCAGTTCTCTGCTTATATAGTCGACATCGTCATCAGAAGCGAAGCGTTTCTTTTGCTGACACACGTGCGACGCTCTGATGTTGTGATATGTGAGAAATTAATAGATGGGTCTCCGCAGTCATGTGATTTACATGAGCCAAGGATTTACGCTGGTGTAGTATTAAGAGTTACCAGTAAGAGGCAGCATGGTGCTTCAGGGCATACGGAAAAAAGATAGAACAAGAAAGACGCTGGAATTAAAAAGACGTTTCACATCGATCTTATTTGCTAACGACCTCATGGTGGCATTTCCTTTTCGAAATCTTTTGTGGAGAACGACGAGGAGGACAAATGCAAACACTAAACTGTCAGCATGAGATTTAAAGACATCACATAATGAGGCCTTGCTGACTTTAGTCAGAAGGGAGAATCCAAGCTCACAACTGGTGTCGTGGCTCGAAATCCCAACACTTTAGCTCATGTATTAAGTAACCAAGCATGGCATGCCCCTTATATCAATTTAGTCTCGGGATGTCATTTTTCTTCGCTCCGTACTTTTTGACATTCACAGACCTCATTATTCTTCCTTCTCGTCTGCGCCATGGCCTCGCGTTTTTTTTTTCTTTATTTGAACCTTTCTGTAAAGCCGCCGACTGTTTTGTTTTAGTGAATCAAGGCCACAGCAGTGGGGTCTGACAGGCTCCTCCATCATGCTTGGCCAAGTGATTGATCTTGGGATGGGCTTGTGGAAATTAAGAATCAACAAAACAAAGATGTGTGCAAAACGTCTTACGCTTGCCAACTTTTTTTTTCCAAGTTGATGTCAGGCAAGACGTGTCTAAGTGGTGGAAGTGCGATGAATTCAATTTGTATTTTGTGTACGGGTTGACTGAAGTGAAACTATTTCCAGGTTGCTCCTCCACTATGGATGTGAGCGCCCGCTGTAGAAGCTTTTTAATTTACACTTCTTTAGATTAAGCACCATCATCCAATTAGCATAGATGCCGTAGTCCTTTGCAGAAGCTCGTTTTCAGAAATCTGGCTTAATCATTTACGCCGGCCACTGCCAATGTCCATATCAGGCATAGTGTGCTCCTTAGTGCCTCTGCAATTGTATAAATCAATATGGTGCTGAATAAATCACAAAGAGATGAAGGACAGAATTCATTATTAACATTGTGTCAATGCAGCATCTCTCCCTGAATACAGAAACGCTATTTGAGTTTTTTCGATGCCGTAGCTTCCATGTTGGTCTTTTTTTTGGATAGCACCATATTTGGAATGGGAAACAAATTCCACCACAGGATGCTTCAGCTTACACAAAGAACGCCACTGATATCAGATGATATTGGCAAATTCAAATAAAGTAAAGAATTCAGATTACAATGAGCCATCGAAAGTCAAATGTGATTCAGGAGGCTGTTGGATCTGCAATTATTTTGGGATTTGATTACATTCCTCCCGCCAGAAGCCGATTTAATTAACAATTTCCTTGGGAGAAATATTTTTGCTATAATGAAATGATACTAATGTGTCTAGTCACATTTAGACTTGTAAGATAAAAAACAAGTCAAGCAAGTAGACCAAAGACAATCCATGGGAATTTCTGTTTTGGTTTACTGCTTACACCAGTCACTCACATCCATCCTTGTGTGGCGTTTGATTTGCAAGAAATGTTCCCAGGCAAAACTGTGAACATTTCAACTTCAATTGATGTTGTGTTTTAGACTGCAGGTGAGTAACCCACAATTCCAATTTAAGTCAAATGTACAAATAAAAGGAAAATGTCTCATGTGAACTCTGAGAAATGAGTAGGCACGAGAACAGTCAGAAAATAGTGGGTAGTAAAGTCTGAGGAGAAAAATAAGGTAATTATGGGGGAAAACGTTTCTTTGTATCGCTTTTTCTCTTGTCCTTTTTTTCTTTATTTTCACGACTCTCGTACCTCAGTGCTGTTTTCCATTGTTCATTGATTGATACCCTTTTAACTTTTGCCACAAAGGCTTTTTGAATTGCACTGCATGTACATTCCATTAACATACTAAAAACTCTCACTGACATCTATTCAGTTAGGTTTTATACTGATTAACAATAATATTGGCAGGCTAAATCTAATAATGCTGTCAGTTCTTTTCTTTCATTTTTCTTTTCTCCACACCATAGCATATAAGTCAAATTAGCTGAATCCAGCACGCTTAGTATATAATTTTGTTTTATGTTGTTTTACTTTTCAAAAATGCAACTATTACATACATACACAATTATTGAAATGTTTTAAGAAAACAGAGATCCCATAGCTCAAAAGCTTTGATGAGATAGAGAAAAAATCTGACAGGTTTAGGGTTCCGCACCCAAATATGAGCTAAAAACAGCTGTTGGACCGAACTCAAGAAAAAATGTCACCCAGTGTAAACATTGCTTTCTCAAATGTCACCAAATGTCACAATTAGACCATTCCGAGCATGGTTTCATTTCTGTTCAGACGAGTTTGGTTTTGTGATTGAACCACTTGTCCTTCTAGCTAGGTCCTATCCTTTCAGGAAACACGACATCCCGGCAGCTCCGAGAATGGAATGCCAATTTCTTTCAGGGTGAATGGAACACTAAATCATTACCCATTAATTGAATTGGAGTTGTACTATTTTTCCCGGTTATTTGCTGGAGCAACGGAATCGCCTCTCATCAACTCGCCAAGAGTGAGAGTTAGAGAGACAGAAAGGATGAGTAAGTAAGGTAATGAAATTCCAGCGTGGTTTGTCCATCTCCGAGCTCCGCACATTAACGGATGTGCCGAGTCCGCCTGTCACTCGGGAATTGGAGTGCACACACAACAATAGCCTTTTCCCTGATGAGGAGCACAGTGCAAGTGGGCTTCAATTTGCTTCTCCTTTCCCACACAGGCTGGCATTCAGCAGAGCGTTCCGTATTCAGAGAAAGCATCTAAGGCAAAATAAAGCTCGTGCCCTCTGTGGCACTGAGGCTTCTTGTGGCCAAAAAGCTTCGAGCAGCGATGGGACTCTCAGGTTGCATGACCTGACAGAGGCTGATTTAAATCGACGGTTTTCGGAGTTGGGATTTGCTTGGTGAAAACTTAGAGGATCAGTCGTTGCATTTTATTTTTATTTGGAAATCCAATCACTGAATCCAAAAATATTCAAAAATCGTGTGATATATTTTAAGAAGAACCTCTGAACGTTGATGATTGAATGTGGTTAAATTAATTCAAATCTATTAATGGTGTCCCGGCTGAATCTCACCACAGATGGATATTTCAGAAGTTGATTGCAAATGAAAGTTGGGGTTTGAACAACTTGCAGGACTCAGCCATTTTGGAAAAAAATGCAACTGTGTGTTTGTGCTGATACGATGCTGCTGATATGAATTCATTTCGAACGAAAAGGGAGCTGAATGCAACAGAAACGATTTTCAAACAAACGTTTCTTCAATCAAATGAGGCATCTTCGTTTTCATTGATGTAAATAGTATTTTCTTGGCCGCCATTAGTCCTTTCTTGTTGCTTATTCCCCTTTTTTGCTTCATTCTCACAGATAATAATAGCTGATCACAAAGCGTCTGGAATATTCTTTAGTGCAATAATCGAATGCAGCGTCTTCCTCTGTTGCTTTCAATAAGAAAGCTTCCTCTTTTATGTAGATTAGCGGCATTCTCCGTGCTTGTCACCCTCGCACGTTTTCACAAGTGTATGTCTGCCTGTCATTGTACATACAATGTCCACCCTATCACGAGATGGATTTTCAATAGAAAAGGATCCCTTCTCCGCCCTAATCCGATTTGCAGCCTATTTGTATGGCTTATAAAAGCCTTTAGTCTGCAGCTTGGGTTGCTCGTGTTTTTTTTTTTTTTTTTTTTTTTGGTCACCCGTCTTTTTTCACATCATAGATCTTGGAGACAGACACGACGTGAGAGAAAGTAGAGACGAAGGATTGGGACAAAACTGAAACAGCCGCACGGACAAAGCAAGAGACAGATGGGAAAATATGAAATCACAATTCTGTTATTTCCTCTTTGAATGTGCGGTGCTTGGGTGTACATAGGTCAAGCAGAAATTAATGTTATTTGTGATAGCAAATCCATGTCAGCTGGTGACAGGTGATTAGAAATTCAAATACGTAAAAGATGAACATTTCCATGTGGACAGTTTTAAAAGCCCAGGCTGACAGTTACCATTTGATCATCGTTCATTTATTAAGAGTGACATTTTGCCCTGAATTAGATGGATAAAGTTTATATGTGACTGATTAAATCAGAAGAGTGGGATCAGAGCCAGAATCGTATGAAATCAGATCTTCCAAGTGATTCGTGTACGTAAACCTTTTTGCACCTGTATTGCATTTCCACAGCCTTTTTTTTTTTTTTTTCAAGGGCCCCCTGATGGATAGTGACGCAGTAATTTGGCAGAATGGCACGAAAAGAATAGAGGGGGAAAAAAGGACTGCTGTGGAATCAGCGGGGATGGGGCGCGAGATAATGTTTCATTAGCTTGGGCATTCGTCACTTGGCCCAACATTACTCTCAGCTGTAAGCCTTCTATCTGCTCGTGTCAGGTAGAGCGAGCTGCTTCGGCAAAAGGGACACCGAGGTTGGCGCAAAACGTAGGCAGAGGGGCTAAACGTTAAATGGAGATGGAACTGAATCGGCACCATTTCACTCATTCCAAAATGTCTTTTTGGGATATTTATTTATCTATTTATTTATTTATTAGGTTGTTCATTTATGTATTTATTTATTTATTTATTTATGGCTGTCTACTTTATTTGGCAAGTCTTTTTGAAAACAAAATAACATCCAACCGCACAATAGGATCAAATGCAATGTCTAAACAGTTGCCTTCCATTTCTTATTCCGTTTATGACTTCAATCGAGCTCTGATGTGTACTTAAAGCAGACAACTAACAAAATGCCGTCTCTATTTTGTAGCAAGATGATGTCGGAGACTGGTCACAGTTTAAACTCGCAGCCACCTTGTGGGGGATGCTTGAGTATCAAGTTCATGCAAGGGATGAATAGAAGATTTGATAAAAGCAACAAGTGTGACCCCACTTTGAATGAGGCTACGTTTGTGTTCCATACTTATGAGAGGAGGTGTGGCAAGATGCCCCAGAAGGTCAATAGAGAGAATTGGCGAGTAGCAAAGCTGTGGGATGAGGCAAGCAACAAACAAAGCCTGGCATTTTGTCGCCGCCCCCTCCCCTTTGGGAGCCTTGGATGAATGTCGCTCTCCAGGAGCACAACTCAAAGGCACTGTGCTTCACTATTCAGTTATCTGGATAACAAGATGAATGATTCAAAGAAAAAAGAACAAAGTGGATGCCGACACGTTAACAATATTTACAAACACGATATTAATCGGAATGCACATAGAACGGAGGGGGGGGGGGTTGTATTTGCACATCTCATTTCAACTTGCAGTCAAATCTCATCTTCATCATCCATTTTCTTTAACACTTGTCCGCATTTAGGTCACGGGTAAGCTTGATCCTATCGCAGCTATTGTGGAAAATTAATTATTTTCATTTAACCTACCATGCATGTTTTGGCGAAGAAGCCATAAGGCCTGGAGTGAGTGATGGAAAAATAGAGAGAACGTGTAAAGTCCATACAGGAAGTCGACGTGCTGGGATTTTCTGTCTGCTGGTAGCAAGTGATCCACAGTTCCGCCTACATCCCCCACCTGCTTCCAGACGCCTGTTAGCACTAGTGGTGAACAAGCACTTTAGCCTGCCTAAGAACAGGTGATCCTTCACAGATGGAAGATGCCGTACCCAAGAGAGTTCACGCTCCATCGTTTGCATCTTTGGCTCATAAATCTTTTATAAAGGATGTCAGTTTTGCTTACACAGAGGGGATGAAAATGCCCCACAGGACCAGGATGGAGCACAGGTACAAAAGGCTTTATTGGGTTGCGTGTCTGCATTCTTGCGGCCGAGAGAATAACGTTTCCCAGCGTTTTAATTTGGGACGGCGTTGTCGCTTGGACTGGAATGTCCCCTATTGTCTGGAAAGGATTGTGGAACATGGCGGAAGCATTCAGGTGCAAATGAGTGAGGGTAGTTGGAGACGTCCTCACAGAGATGTTGCACTTGGCATGTTTACATGCACATTTGTGTCCAAATGTTGATGTATTGTGAGTCGAGAGAATCCACCATGTGTGTCCCGTGCCCCTTTTATTGTCACTTTTGCGCTCGTCTTATAAGACTGTTAACTCTTTCGCGGCTGCAATTTTCAATGCCGCCCACTTTCATCTGTTTTTGTTTTCATCTCGAGTGTAACAAGTTGGATTTATTTTGCTGTCCACAAGCGGAGTATAACCCTGTTCAGCTCATTGTGAGATTTTTTTGGCTTTGGTTTCTCTCAAGTCCCACAACATGGTGAATAAAAATGATTAGGAGTTCTGCTGCTAGCTCCTTTGGGTAAATGTCAATGCACATTTATGCTTGAAGAAAGCCATTGGGCATTGCTGATAAGTTCCGCCACCCTGAAGTCATTGTTGCCATGTAATTGTATTTGCACAGCTTACCTGTTTGCTGGGGGAGTAATTCTGGCTTTGTAAATCAAATTATGTATTTTATTCCGCCTCTAATGAGCGATTTAACGATATAAGTGCGCTGGGCTAATGCCAACCGACGGCCATAAGGAAACAAGGTCCCGCTCAGGCTCCCTCGCCAGCCAAATGGATGCCGTTATTGCTCGTGTTCTGCATGAGCGGAGATGATGAACAGGAAAATAGTCACTGTGTCTTCTGTTTGTTTCTTCACTTTTCAGCTCGCTGACTCCTTCAGCCTCATGCTCTTTCTCATTCTTTTTCTTGCCATCGAATATCATTTCAGCGGGGTTTCTACGGTGAAATGATTAGCTCATGTTGGAGTTGGTCAAAAAGTACAATTATTTTAATATACTTCTGAAGTTACCATTTTTATGTATTTATAAATTATATTTAGCATTAATACCACTGAAGGACAATAATTAGCCATTAAACTTGTATCTTTACAGAAGTTTTTTATATTCCGATGACAGGTTTAAAAAAAAAAAAAAAAAATGAATCAAATTTGTCCCTCATGTGTGTCTGAAGACGACAGGAAGTGGCCTCGCTACATCTTCTACCCCCTGTTGATTTGAAAGGCACGTAAATGACAATCGATTGGCCAGCCGCAGAGTTGTGTGGCCCGCTAACTGCTAGTCTGGCAGAGAGGCTATTATTAGTATTGCTCAGCATGTCGTGCACGGATCAGGTAAGTGGCTGTCTCTGACAAATGCTGTTTGCCAGCTCACTCCATTATCTAGCGGGAGCAGTACGACCGCCGCGTCTCTCTGCTAATATGCAAGGAAATGCTTATCAGATCATATTAAGAGGAGGCCCTTCTGGGGACCATGGGATGTAATCGTTTCTGACAAGCCCCAGCCCCAGAGCCGTGAACCCTCCAGAGAGGAAATGGAGGCTCCTCTTCACTGAGGATAAAGGCCGAGTAGGGCAAACACATTCTGTGGGGTTGGCGTCATTTTGGGGCATGCCATTAGCTGTCTTCAATATATATGTCTAAAGCCTAGGATTAGTCAAGCTGTCACAAAAGTCTGTTTTTCTCCAAATTTCTTTATTGTTTGGGAAAACTAAAGAAAACAACAATCTGTTCGATGGGATTGAATACCCATGAAAGCTTTTGCCTCAGGGAGAGATGGGCTTGCTAATTGCTACTTTTTTCGCCAGCTATTGTACACTTAAATTGATAGTATGTGTGCCAAAAAAGGGATTGAAAGCAATTGCTGACTTTGACAGAAATGGCGGAATGGGTGCGTGTTTTGGAAGATTGCACATAAATGTTGTTCCAGGTGATGTTGTAGCTGTTGCCCATTTAGACTCGAATGGAAACAGCAGGGGCTCGCAATGTAAGAGAGAGAGAGAGAGAAGGGGGAAAAATACATCAGCCCTAGACAGAACAAGAGATGCAGTGGTTGAACACATCTCCAAATTGAGGCAGAAATCAGATGAATCAACTGAGGAAGCCTGAAAATATTTGGCTTTCAGATTAATAACCTAATGAGTCAGCTCCTGAAGGATATTCATTTGCTGAACCGCGAACACCCGCCAATCACAGCTACCGTATTTTCCGCACTATAAAGCGCACTGGATTATAAGGCACACCTTCAATGAATGGCCCATTTTAAAACTTTGTCCATATATAAGGCGCACCTTCAATGAATGGCCCATTTTAAAACTTTGACCATATATACGATATGTACATTTGGCCCGCAGGCCGGACTTTGGACACGCCTGGTGTAGTGGCTCAATATTGGTCTATATATAAGGCACACCTGATTATAACGCGCACTGTCGGCTTTTGAGAAAATTTGAGGTCTTTAGGTGCACCTTATAGTGCGGAAAATACGGTACTCAATCGGCCTACCATGCATGTTTTTGGAATTTTGGGACCAAACCGGGAGTGAACCCACACAGGCACGGGGAGAACATGCAAACTCCACACCACTGTATGTTAAACAAGTTTTATTTTTGTATTGATCCTTTAAGATTATTCCGTTACAAAATGTACTAGCAAAACAAAGAACAAAATTGAGAATGAAACCTAGAACAACTTTTCTTTCCTAAATTAGTAAATGTATTCCGTCAAAATGCTCATCATCATGTTCATTTTCAAAGTCACAGTTTTTCGGAGAACTTGTCAAAGGTTTCACTTGATGTGTTAATTGATCATAGTTGACAAGTCAAAAGAGTCTCGGCGTAGAGATCTGAAACCAATTTAATAGCTGTCATGCCCCCACTAAATTCAAAGCGTTAATTACACCTTATAAAAAGCCTGTCATGTTTCATAATCCCACAAGCGGCAACAATTCAAACTCAATCAGCCACTTAGATCTAGCATCAAATTAGCACACCGTCGATCTGTAATTGAATGGTCGCGCCGGCAGGGACGAGGTTGTCAATTTCAACATGTTTATTATTCCCATCTAGAGCTCATATCTGACCTTGAAGCTTGTGAGCTTCATTCTTCCTCCTTGCCGCTTGTTGTGAAGGAGGAGGTTGCGATCCAGCCACAGGACGAGAGCCTTTGAGATGCAGATCACGTCAGCCCGCCGTCGGCCGGCGGGCAGCTCGGAAGCCGACTAGTGCTCACACTTCTGACCTGCTTGGTTTTCTTTGCTCCGCTTCGTTCTCCCCGCCGACACAAAGCTATTCATTTCCCATGTGCCTCTTTGTCATTAATGGACACATCCAGCCCTTCAACAGGGACAGAAGGAAAACATATTCTCTCCCAAGACCAATATAGATGTATTTAGAAGAGCAATGAATCTATTAAAACCAAAAGTATGCAGTTAGAAATAAAAAGACTTTATGTGCTATGACATTTAAAATGTGTAGGGGGAAATGATTAAACTGGAGAGGCTGCGTACGTCTAGGTACATTTAAAAAAAATAAAAACACTTTACAATACAGACTTTAGAGTACAAAGCATGTCTTTTAGAAAAACTTACATAATAATAAAACATACATGAGAATAGAAAGAATATACTGTAGTTGCAATGACATTTAAAGTGTAGGGAGAATTAATTTAATAAGAAAGAGATTATACGTTCGTGCATTTACCGACCTGGAGATAGAGATTTTCCTTCCGCTGCATTCTGAAAGCATGCTCAGAGACTGTAAGGAATGGACTGGGAAGGTCAGTAAATGTGAAGTGCACGCAAGCAGAAAAATGAAAAGAGAATCAGATGGAGCACTAAGACTCATCACCTGCTATAGCCTGCTCGGAGCCTCCCTGTTGAAGCTAAGAATGGATTATAAAAAATGCCATGCTGATGGCTACAATGGGAGGTTTTGCGTCGGGTTGGGAAATTGGCTGATGACGTCAGACATTGATGGTAATATTTGAAAAAGTTTTAGCATATGCTTTGACATACCCAAACAAATAACTCCCTGAGACAAAGTGCCAAACGATAAAAACAGAAGAGTCGACAAGCTTGCGCTGATATCAATGTGCATCCATCAATGAGAAACTGATCTTGCAATGGAAATTACATTTACGCTGAAGAGAATTGCCAATGTCAAAGAACAAATTTGGCCAAATTCTGCAATCTTATTCTTTCCGAACTTTATCAGGTCTAACGACAGCCTTAAACTATACAATATTATGAGGGGAATTTTATGTTATGCTTCTTTTTATAATCTGAGTCATACAAGAAGACCCTTGAAGTAAACACTTGTATTTTCTTTTTCGAAGCCAAGTGGTGCTGAATGTGATCCGGCGACGAAGCCAAGTGCTCAAGCAACTGTACTACAATAAAGCTTAGAGAGACGACATTCGAGTTTGGATTAGTGCTGCCAAAGACCTTGGACTAAGCCAAACGAGAAACTATGGCTGGCAAAGTTGCATAGCGGGAAAAAGAAGTGGGATTGGTCACTCGTTGGTTACATGATGATTCCTGATTTGGGAGTACCTAGGAAAATTCTGATATAGCTTACGGTCAAGTGCGTAGAATACTGTTGAGAAATTGGGGCTGTGCACAAAAGAGGCTCATGCCTTAGGGTCTTGGCTGTTGGATGCATTGCTCAAGGATAGAGCGGCAGTGCTCAAGAAGCAACTTGTTTTCCCAAACTGCATGTCCCAGTTTGATCCTTCTTGGTTTGTGGCAGAGCTTTTTTTTTCTCTCGCTCTCTTAATGAGTCTGTCTGTGGCTTCTCTTGAATGAAGCTCATTGTTTGAAATAACGTGGCAAATACTCAATGTCTTCATGTCCCACACATCCTGTTGTATAATAATTGAAAAGATTTTCAGCTTCAAAAGTCAGATCGGATTCTACAATTCAGTTCTGAATGTCAAACTAAAAAGTGGTACACAGTAAGTCATTGTGATGTCACGCCTAACTCGGCTCCATTTGAATCCTAAATTCTTTGTAAATTTGCTGGTGTGGGTTTTGCCATTTTAGTTGTGTCTGTGATGCTCCGTTTGTCATTTTACAAAATAGCTCATACTATTTGGGTTCGAGCTCAGTTTCCTTTGACTCAGCACCTCCTTTTTTTGCCGTAGCATGTACAGCTTTTTTTTTTTTTTTATTCTCTCATGTATGAAATGAATATCCTGTGCTGCATGGATGGATACCTGACCACGTTTCTCATGGCCTGGTCACCGCACTAAATGAAATATTGCCTCTCCTGAACCCCTCATCAATAAAGGATCTTATTTTCATTTTTTTTGGACAATGTCAAAATCGTCCAAACGTACTCATTGTTTGTCGTGAACCCGTCGATTCGGACTACACACCTGCTCGTCTCAGGTGTCGTTTTCTTGTTTTGTTTTTTACAGCAGGCTGGCTTTTATGCTCCAAACAACATATTGACCGCGGTTTGAAGTCAGAAGCGATATGTGACTTGATTTCTCATGATGGATTACCTAAGGGCTGGTTTGTGGAAATGTAAGTGTTCAGAGGGGAACTGCAAACACAGGCAACCGAGCAGATCATTGGCGCCATCGGCCAAAAAGCTCAGCGCTCAATTTAAATGTGAGAACCTTAATGTGAAGTCGAAAGGTTTTTGCGTGTTAGTCAGCCTCGTTTCCAGGTTTCACTGCCCTTCTCTCCTTTGCTCCTTTCGATGAGTGCTCTGGAGGGCCACGTTTAGCTCTGCTGACATGAACAATGGTACCATTGCCTCAGTCTCGCTAGAAGGAGCCGCCTGACAATTCACACTGATTGTTCCCAAATTGCCCGGCCGGGAGAATCACCTCTTCTGTTTGAAGCCTTAAAGTGCCTCAGTTTCCACTGGGGCAAGCTTCTCCAATTCTCACAGATTTTTTCATTTTTCAACCCACCCCTCCCTTTTGTTTTTAAGGCAGAGAGATTGGAAATGCGCCGGTAGAATATTGGTTGTGCCGCTCAAGGAAAATAGAACGGCAGAGAGGTGCAGTGCAGAGTCTTTCTTCTGAGGCGGAATTGATCACACTCCTCTGCAATCTGCTGAGAGAAAACAAATTTTGTTATCGTGATGTGTTTATGTTGCGACCAAAATATGGTTTGGAATGCCCCTGCAGCTCCACTCCATATGTTCGGCACTTTTGTGCCATTCGCAACGTAGTAGATCTCGGGCTCTTGTATCATAGTTATCGTAATAGCGTAGTGATTTTCTTCTGCACTCAATCATGCCACCCATTGGCCGAATGGACCACTTTAAAGCTGTAATCACTAAAAATATCAACCAAGATTATCTTCAGCTCCAGAACAACCGCAGGACTCCTTAGGCATGGCTTCCTACACTTACACTTACATTTCAAATTAATATCTTAGCATACCAGGTTAAAATCCAAACAATTTGGACGGTATTTTAATTTGCTGGTATGAGAGGACCATCACCACGACAACCGCCACTTGGCAACCAACCAAACACTAATAGTCAGCATGTAAATTAATTGCCTTGGCTTATTTTTGGGAGAAAAATCCAATAACTCAGGAACCAAAATATTATCAACTCCACTTAAGTCAATATTGGTCACATGCATATCCTGCTACTCCCATTTTCTCTGCAGCAGCACATTGTTGTGTGACAGCGATTATCCCGCCACCCACGCACGTGCATGTATCTTGTTTGACCTTTGGCCTGCCTTTGAACCCATTATCTCTGACAAGAAAGAGCTATGGCCGACCTTCTTGGATGGGCTTATCACCTGCCTCACTATAGCTGTCACCTTGCCTCAAACTTGTCCATCCCGGCTACTCGCATTGAACTCTGCCCTATGAACGGAACCGAGATCTATTTGAAGCATGCCGCTGTGCTAATCCCACCTTCTCGCTTTGGGGGAGAAAAAATGAAATTTTTGTCAAGGACTCCGTAAGGCAACTCATTTAGGCTTGCATTAAGAAATGACTAATATTTTTATTCTGGCAATATCCTAAGTGTAAGTCATTGTGTCATTTGGCTTGTCAACTGTCGACAATGCCAGTGATGAAAAGATGCTTGTTGGGGCTGTGTCCTAATGTGGCTCTTGGATTTCCTGTCTGTATTGATCAGCAAAGAAAAGCTGCAGATGTGCTTGTTTTGCATCCCTCGTTGCTCACTGCAACAATGCGCCGGTGCTGTTTTGCAATAATTGCTTTCTAACCCTTTTCTTAGCGCGTGTTTTCTGTTTGGCTGCACATGATTGGTGCCCAATTTTCTTGTTTGCGTAGGCAACTTCATATTTTTCTTGTTTTCTGTCAAAAAAAAGGCCTTATAATTAAAGCAGAACAATGAGAAGCTAAAATTAAACCACTTCCACATCAGCTTGTGAAACCGCACGCGTGAACACACGTTACACTGAAGTTATATTTTTAAAAATTCAGTACAGCACATTCATTCAGTGCACTTCAGTTGTATTTGTAGAATAGATTTTTTCTTTTTTTTAAATCTTCCTATATTTAAGATCACCTTGAACTCTGTCGTTGTGCTACTTAATCTGTATTTAGCTCATTTTTTTTGGGGTGGGGGGAAGGCCTTGGCTATTGTTTTATGAAGTTGACATTATGCTTCATCGGAATAAAAACTTGTGCACTCTTTGATAAGCACTTTGGTCTTCTAATACTTTTGCACAATTGTATTTTAATGATGCTCATTGCAGTGATACAACAGGGAGTTTTTGAAGTACTAAAGTATTAAATGTGACAAGGGAAAATGTTAACCCTTCAGTAAAAAAAAAGCACTTTGAGAATAACAAGTGTTTCACTATAATAAAAAATTTTATGCAAGGAGACACTTCAAATATCTGCTTTTGAGGGCATCTGATAAAAGAATTTGTCCGTGCCACCTTTCTGTTTTGAAGGTGTTTTCCGATGAATACTGCACTTTTCCCTTTTTGAGGCTCTAATAAGCGCAGGGACCTTGTTTGCGTTGCCGAATTTAAACCAGTCTAACGGAGCATGATTTACGACGTAGGACTTGCTGCAGTGCTGCTTCTTTCATGCGGACCCCACTCAAGCAAATCGTGGCCCAAATACTCAACACTCCCTGAATGTATTAGTACTCTTTTACTTTTCAACAATTTCACACCT
Source organism: Syngnathus scovelli (assembly GCF_024217435.2). Lineage (NCBI taxonomy): Eukaryota > Metazoa > Chordata > Actinopteri > Syngnathiformes > Syngnathidae > Syngnathus > Syngnathus scovelli. Next base: position 4,405,977 of record NC_090857.1, on the reverse strand, counting down.
GACGTGACAAATCGCAAAAAAAAATATTTGTCGGTGCTTGGAGGAAGAGAAAAAATTATTTAACCTTGGCTAGCCCAACCTTTGACTAAATGCACGTTATGAAGCAAGATTCCTTTCTCCACTTGAACAGAGGGTAAGGTGCCACTCTGACTCTAAAAGCTCTTGAGGGGATATCAGTGCGAGTATATTCATGTAAGCCCCTTGTAGAGAAATGGCATGGAAGAGACGAGTCACAACCTTTGACCCATGCCGTGTGGGGATCGGATGAATTTGTCCCTTTGGACTTGAGTTGCTTCTTGAGCTGTATTTGAGAAGATGGCTACGTTGCCAAGCCAGTATTGGAATTCAGAAAAAAATGCATTCCCAATAGACAAACATTCATTCATTTTCATTTTTGAGACAACTGCTTAGGTCACATGATCAGGTCCAATTTCAGAACTGCAAACTGATACCTAAAATTGCTTCATCACTCATATTGAACAATCACCAATCTGTCATGCAGTGGTCTGCTAATTCAATATCTGCAATAGTGGGAGTGCACTCCAACATGAAAGCATAAGAATGAGTGATTCTTTAAAAAAAAAAAAAAAAAAGTCCCCGGCAACTGATGTCTTAAGCGGATTGAGGGAAAATCCATCTACTTTAATGTCAGCTTGGCTGTCTATAGAGTCGTATTTTATTTTTATTTTTTTATGGTTGCTGATGTCGGTGAAGAGTGGATTGGAGCAGTGACAGCGTTTTATGTTTTTAATGATGATGGGTGAAGTTGATCCATCAGTGTGGCAACAGGCAAGGTGTGGCAGCAGTGATTAGAGTTGAATTTGGGCAATGGAACCAAAATGATTCCTCCGTATCATTAACGTTTTGCAGAATAAATACATTCCCTCATTAGTTACATGGAGCTCACAAAGGCGTGTATGTACGCCAGTTAAGTGCATATCTGCTGATTGGCACACGCACTCAAGCATGTGTGTGTGTGTGTGTGTGTGATATAAAGTATTCCCATTGAGGCATCAGAAGGAAATATCGACGCATGTATTTACCGGACATGTAAGAAACAAATAAATCCTTTTTAATTCTGCCTTCTGGGTAATTACAGCAAACACAAGAATTTTCTTAGCAGCAGTTGTAAGCAAGGAAACATTATTTGCCAAAGAGCTGAATACATTATCAGTATAATATGACATGCAAATTTTATTAAAAGAAATTTACATTTTCTCTCCCCTGGCTGATTACACTTAATGCTAGTTGCAAAATGATTTAATCAAACTTCCAAGTGCTTCTCATTTCAACCAAGGAGCACATTGTAGACTATTATGCTAATTTTTGATGCATATGTCATTAAGAGATTTTGAATGTGAGGATTTTAGTTGAGTTGCTGAATAGGAAATTTGCTTGGGACAAAAGAAAAATGAAAACATTTACTGTAAAGATTACTGTATATATCCAATATATATTCTCTGTACGAGCAAATTAAACATTCACATACCTCACAGTCCTACCTCTAATGAATTCAAGTTAGCGAGTAAGAGATAAAAGTTGCTAACAGCATGTGATGGGTGTCCTGCTGTACGTCTGGCCTGGCATGTAATACGTGTTAATGTTAGCTGGACTTCCTGGGCGGCTCTAGCGTAGCAGAATTTTCCCTCGGGGATGGCTGGCTTATTTCCGTCGTCCTTTGCACAGTGCTCCATATGCTGATGCATTATGTTTTTCATTATCTGTTAACACATTTTTTGTGGCTGCACTCAAACACCTCCCACGGTGCTGGACAGCATCTAACAGGGCGCAGTGATTAAAAGAAAATGTCACTGCATTCATTAATAATTCCTCTGGGTGTTCCTTAGCTCAGTGGGTTTATTCGGCGTTGTGTAGATTCTGAGAATTTCCCCATTTTCACTTTGTACCTGCTGCATTGTGTTTTGGAGAGTGGCTGAATAATTCCAATATAGAGCCGTATTCAAACCCAAGAGTGAAATTAATGTTAACAGCATTTTGCACCGCATGACAAAAAAAGAAGTTGGGCTCTCACAGCTGGCCGGCCGCTTCATCTCGCTCAAATGCCACCATGGTTTTTTTTTTTTTTCTTTCCGCTTCTCTTTTGCTCCAGGGAATGTCCACAGCTGGCCAGACATGCAGGCGTGCTGATGCCGGAGGGAGCCCCGTGCAGCTGGCACATAAAATAGCAGTGCAGCCTGGGCTGGGCGGTTGAGGCTGCCAATGTACGCAATCATTTGCCTGTGTTCGTAGATTTGTAAAGAAAAAAAAATAATCCTGTTGTTTGCTGCTGCTGCTGTTGCTGTTGTTGTTCAACTAAAGGTCACACTTGAGAATAAGAAGTATTTTTGCTGAATCTTTGAAACTATTGGCTCTTATTCAAATGTGCCGTTACCCCTAATCAAGTGATTGAATGATTTTATTTTGTGCACCAAATACGTTGGGCCATCAGAAATAAAATTGGATCGACCCAAGTCTCCAACAGAATATTTGGTTTAATACAAAAGGACTTGTCTGTATTTTATTTTCTCAAATATTCACACTCACATTGCAAACAAATCAAGTGATTTAGGTCCATATATATATATATATATAATAATCTTGATTCGATATTGCTTCTTAATTTCTCTTAGTCGACCTTTTTTCTCTTCCTCCCCCGTTTATTTCTATTTTTGGTTGTGGCATTCATGTTATGTCTTGATTCAGCACATTGTTAAGCTGTACATCAGAAAGAAAGCTTTTTGAATATCACTGCTTGATCCTCGGCTGTCAGAAGAAATTCAAATAAGACGATGAGTCAGTCACATGAGTAGCAGCTAGAGGTGGGCACTCGCTGAATTGTGTCCATCAAATCACTGCAGCACTGCAGAATTTTCTTTCAGCAAATCCATCTTCAGTTTACAATTTGAAATACGTTTTCCTCTTAATATTTATGTAAGTCAGAGTCGGAATTTAAACGTCACACTGCATGCAAAATGAATGACTTTGTGGCCACGTCGTGTTAAGCGCAGTGCTAGACCCTTCCAACAAAAACGAGCAGTCCGTGCCTCGTTCAGCCTGTCTACCATGCAATCATTAAAATTGAGCTGACAGTTTTACCTGTGCCCCGCCTCTACCCCACCAACTCTGCTCTTGTTAACTTGTTTGCACAGCTTCACATTGTGCAAATGGCAAAAGGGTCACCCTCAGCGACCCTGTGTGTGTGTGAAGGCGATAGGGACCGGAACAGGCTGAGATCTGGCCTTCACTGTTAGGAATGGACCGTGTGAGTCAGTGCCACAGAAAGGTCTTTGTTCCTCGCCTGCTGCCTTGCACTCAGGTGGAATTTCATTTCTTTTTTTTCGCTTGAATAAAACGACATTGATTGTTGGCTCAGTTGTCTGATTGGAAGTAGACAGTGAAAACCCGAAAAGAGGAGGGAAAGAGAGTAAAGGATGAAGGAAGAGCACTAAAGAAAGTAGCAGATGGACATGGAAAGAGATAGGCCGAGAGATCGTGGCGAGAGATAGAGAAATGCCGCAAAAGCACAAGCCTCCTGCAAATCTATGATAGGACTTGAAAGGGGCAACAACAGAGGAAAGGGGGGGAATGCACGCGAGGATAAAAGAAGGGGAGCTTGGCATCGATGCCATGTAAGCAGGTGGTGTCTGTGGCGGACTCATCCTCAGATCCAGCTCAGTGGGAGACCTCATCAGCATTCCTGCCTTAAATTTAACTATTGTCAGAGAGGAATGAAGGAAAGCAGTGTCTTAGTACGATTAAGTAGTCGCCACGCTCTCGTGACCTTGAGGACATCAGAAGAGATGCTGGACATCTCATATGGGGGGGGAGGACACTTCCATTCTCATGTTTCCTCCTTTGTTTGGTTGCACTACTGTTTAATTTGCATCTTATAATTTGATGTACGCTACTGTTCATAAGTTTGAGGTAACTAGGAAATGTCCTTATTTTTCAACTAAAAACTCTCTTTTCAATGAATTATTCAAATAAAGTAATCAGGAGTACACTCTATGCAATGTTAGTTTAATAAATGACTCTTCTAGCTGCAAACGTCAGTTTTTTAATGCAATAGTGTACCGTATTTTCTGGACTATAAGGCGCACCGGACTATAAGGCGCACCATTAATGCATCATGTCAGATTTTTAATCCAAATCAAAACATTCTCCATTTTATCTTTTTTATTTCAACTTCAGACGCAACAAATTACTTTATAATTACAAAATAATGATCCATCGTCTTTTTGATTCATGATTCATAGTCTTCAGCGGGCCACTTATGTGTGATTTCATGACACAATGCTTCGGGCCGGTTAAAAAGGCTAATGGATGATTTGAAAACTCTTGTGCAATTATGTTAGGTTTCACAGACAAGACTAAATTATACACGGATTAGTTTGTTCAGACAATACAATTTTTAGATGTTACCTGTTGACAGCTTCGACTGCTACTCCAGTCTTCTTCAAGAGCTCTGGAGCTCATTTTCTGTCCGGCTTGATCTGTCACCAATGATATGACGGGATATTTTTTCCAAACACCACGCAGCGAAAGAGCCTAGCATGCGCTACCTGTAGATGGTGTAATACGAGCTCACAGACACTCCCCCCCGGGGGACATATTAGATTCGTTGTTACTTAACGTGGTGGGCAAATTCAGATAAGCTTTGAAGATGCCCTAGCATGCCTGCTTTTCGTGCACACCTGAATGCAGCAGGGAGTTACAGCAAAATAAAAGAAGACGGCATCAAAGCGGAGCGGTCAAATGTTCAGCTCCATCTGTGCTAAGCAAATCTCTGTCTATCCATTCATCTGTCAGTCCGGACTAAATTCCCACTGTATATTCCCTCCAGGGAGATTTGGCTGACATGCTGCAGGCTAAAGGGAATTTACTCTGCGCATCAAGTATGCTGTATCTTCGGGCAAGAACGTTCGGAAAATGCTAAACGGAGATAAAAGCCTGAGCTACATAGTAAATATTCTCCCCAATGATAAAATACAGCAAACTTGCTACAATGCAGATTTTTGGATTGTTCATGATAGTTGCCTGATTCCATTCTGGGAGAGCCTATGTGGTTAGGAAATTTGCATTTGCTATTTTCCCGGCAGTGTGTGGGGCGGGATGACGGCCAGATCACTTATGAGGTCGGCTCGCCCCTTCTAATTCCAGGAAGACAAGAAATGTAGTGCCTAAAAAGCAAAATCAGTCAATCGCTGCAATCCTGCAGTGCTCAGCAGTAGATTTGCCCCCTCACAACCTCGAGGGTCGAGCTCCCACCTTGGGAAGCTATGTTCTTGGCTACCTTATTAGATGTTAGCATAGTTGGAGACTTTTAGTGCCAAATTAAGGTGTGCTAACAAGGAAAAAAAAAGCCCGTCAGGTGACTTGACAGCTTCTGCACATAACAGAAGCATCCCTCCACACTGGAACAGTGCCTCTGGATAGATTAATAATGAACAGCATTTATAATTCTGCTGACTCACTCAATTGCAATATGACTCGAGCAAGGGGGCCAACGGAGCTATTGTTCTCCTGCTCCATTTTTTTTTTTTTTAGGCTCCACACCCATTAAAGCCTACAGTGTATAAATGTTTAATCGATACACATTTCAGACACTATTAACATTATTATACCTTGAAGGCATTTACATGGTTGGCTACGTCGTTCATTTAGTTTGCATTGCCCCTTCCTTTACTTTGATTTCATTGCAATTCATTGTCACATACAGATAGAGAAAATGCGGCTACAGTTCCAGAAGAAACATTCAGTTCCATAATATTTTGAACAAGCCCATGATCTGAAAGGAAATCATCAAATATCTTGTCATTTTTTTCATCTTGTCAGCCACGTATGATCTCCTAATGAGCAATTTGTAGTTTAGATGCCCTGTAGGGCCATGTGTCATCACTCCTCTCTGTCTGCTAACAAGTTTGGGATTATTTCGTTCGATTGATCCGGCTCTATTGGTTCCGCATCCTGCCTTCCCCACATGACTACCGAGCGGAACCAGCGAGGCTCCAGGGAGAGAAGAGCCCCCTCCAATGGCCAATTAAACCATTAATTGCAAATCAGATCCAATTTAGAATAGCAGTAAATGAGGCATAGTAGTCTCGTGTGTGTTTGTGTGTGTGTGTGTGTGTGTGTGTGTGTGTGTGCGTGTGTGTGTGTGTTTGCATGAACAAAATGAAGAGAGAAGACAACGTGGGACAGGGTTTGCGTGCATGTCTGAGAGTATGAAGCTGTGCGCAGTGTTGCCCTTGTCATCCCCAATCAGTGAAATTGAGATATCTAATTGCCAGGCTCGCTCCCTCTCATTTGCTTTCCCAAAATTTTCTTTGTTTTCCTAATCAGAGGCAGGCACACAGAATTGGATCCGAGTGGCACTTTGTTTTTGGGGCGGGCAGTCTGTACAAGCCAAGGGTGAGATTACTGCCTGTCAAAGTAGAATGTGAAAGATTCGAAGGGAAATGTTGTCCGTTTTGATTTTTGGTTACAAGATGGTAAATTCCCTACTGGGGCTAAAATGGCTTTGTATAATCAAAGTGGTTGACTTCCTGTTCAATTTCAGGCACACATTGGGGGGTGTTTCCTGCGTCCTGGCATGGCAGACTTATTTTAGGTTTGGAGCCAATCAGCAATGGGGTAAAAAAAATCACAATTAATAATAACTTCCTCCATAACGCTGATAAACACTCAATACACGGAAAATGCTTCCCAAAAAAAAAATGAAGAAAAGACAATTTAACTGCATATGCTTTGGATTATTAAGGACGAGAGCACAAAATGTCCCTAGACTAAATGAAATTGTGTTTGCTGTAATGTCTTATTTATGACATCACTGATTGATCAGCAACATTATAACCAATCACAGGGTTTTATTTATTAATATCCCCCAATCAGATCCATCTGATCAGATCTGTCAAGGCTTTTTCACTGAATTGCGTTTGGGTCGGTGGGTGTCATTTTACGGGTGATTTTCTAGGGGACACCTTTTAGTGAGTTTTGTTCAGGATTCATAAAATCCATATGTACATTTTCACCAAGAGCATCATTATTATCTTGGAGAGGTCACAATTTTGACTAAGGGTCTTGTTGTGTCTCATTATGAGTGTGCCTAATAATGTGTCTTTTTAACCCACAACCTTTCGTGAAAGCGCACAGACTGGAGCAAAATCACATTTTCAGGTCTCATTATATTTACTCAAGCATACCTACATCTCATTAAAACTGCAGTTGACTTGTTTGCTTGTATTCATTTATTAGGGGCTATTGGTGTCAGGATTTATTTCACAAAGCGATGGAGTGCTCACAAGGGTCACATTTGAATTGCAAAAGTCGTGTTGTAGAATTTGCTAACTTAGTTCAAATTTTAAAAAAGTATAACTGGGGTTATCATTCTGCCCTTGACCACCAGATAGTTTCTAAAATGCGGAGATATTGAGAAATTAAGTTGCACCCTGATAGCTATCTGTTTTTCGTGATGAAATATAGATGTCCTTAAATTTCCATAGTTACATATAATCTCTTAGTTTGTCTTGGGTTTCTACAAATGCGTTTTTATAATGTTCCAAAGAGCTCCTTGATAATCACATAAGGCTGTCACTATCTGCACATCATATTTCACAAAACCTCATCCAGTGCAAGACAATTTAATCACAATTGATTACACTTTAATGCTCAGGAGGGAATGAAAACCACTCAGAGATTTTTTACACTTAGTATTTTGACGTTTTTTTTTTTCCCCTCGCATGAGTTATGAGTCAGTCTCTTGATTTATGAGTCATTGAAGGCCTTGTGTACATAAATCTCTCGAGCTTATGCGCAACTGGCTACTAAACTGATTTGCCCTGTTGATTTCTTTGAAACTTAAATTGTGTTAACATTGTCACATAAGAAAATGTTTCTGTGCTTGTACGTCAAACTCCATTTTCTCCAGGTCTATGCAATGTAGCCGTTTCTTAAAAAAAGTTTACTTTTGGGGCATCTTTCAATATATAGTGTGACATTAGCGGCAAATGATGAGAAAGCGAGAGAAACACTCCGGTGTTTACATACTTGTGATAAATGACTGGCTGTTTGCTTTAATAGCTACAGTGAATACAGAGAAGCATGTAATTGCCTTGATGTTGATAATGGAGTCAGTTACAGTCGAAGCTGGGGGCATACACACAGTCGTGCGTGCGTGTGTGCGTGTGTGCAAACCTAGCAAACGTATTCTTCCATCCCTCACCTCCTTTAATATTGGGTGGCTTTTGCACCTCGGGGCTTGATGTAGATGAAATGTCACTTTTAATGGAAAATTTGATAGAAGCAAAACAACAGCCTGGAATATTGCCGCTGCGAGTAGCAGGAAGCGGGGTAAGTGCCAGGGCAAGGTCAGCAGCTGTGCCCCCCTTCACCCCCCACCCCTCCCTCTCGATTGTTCTCTTAAGGAATTCACGGGGCGGTTATTGAATATATTAGCAGCGAGGCAAATGTAGCCCACGGGCAAACGGAGCTCCTCTAAATAGACGAGCACGCTAGCAGGAAGTACGCTTGCATCCCCGCCACCACTTGAGACTCACGATGGTGCAAAGTGAGGGAAGTGGACCGCGGCCATAAGTGTCACGCCAGCTCTTCAAAGCTGCCCTTTTCTTTTAGTTCCATCTCACTTAAACTCCTTAATTGCTTTCATATCATTAATGTGCATGAGTCGCTCACTTTAATGAGACACGAGCATCCCCTGTAAGCTAGCGTCGCGTTGCCGCGTCTGTCATGCACACAGTCGAATCGAACCGCCGGGTATTTGCGCGCATCGCTGATGCAGAAATGATGAAGGCGTGCCGCAGGCTCCCACGTGAGCTTCCTTGAACCCCATATGTTGCGGTGACACTCGGCCTAAGAATTGATGTTGACTGTTATGCCGCCATCTTTTCTCACACCTCCTCTGGTCACACAATAGTCCCATTTGCCCGTGTTGTAATTAATTCACCTATTGATTGCATCCCGTATATCCCTCACGCCGGGGCAGCCTGAAAGCTAAAAGCGGCATTGTTGCTTGAATGCACAATCTGTCTTCGGATTGCAAATCAGTCCTCACGAGGGGGAATAGCTTGGAGCACGACACATGATATTTTCTCCGCTGCCGAGGTAATGATTCATTTCATACTACGCACAATCGTAATTCAGGTTTGGTAGGCGCACTCCGTGGCCCGCTCATGGTCTTGATTTGAAGCTCGGCATTGATTCATCTTACTAACCTTATTTTGCTTCTGAAATATTGAATTATTTATTTATTTATTTTTAAAAAGGTGTTTCTTCCATCTTCCTGCACAGGCTGACATTTACTTAGAGCACGGCAGATCTACAGACGAATAAAGGAATACTGTACATGCCCCAACTCATATTTTTCCACGCTAAAACCCAGATTTGTAATTCTCGAAAGAATTTGTGATGAATGTAGTGGAAAGAAAAAAAAAGTTTCATATGGTCAACAACCATCAAGTTGCCTTGAGTCAAATACAAATAGGCTGTCTTTCCAAAGCTTCACATCCCCGAGGTGCAGCTCTGTAGTGTAGATCAGCTATCAAAGAAAATAAAAGGGCAAGTCAGGGAAAGAAAGATTCTGAAGAATGTCCGTGTCAGTAAATGTACAAGACGAGTCTTGAGCTGAACTGAAATCCGCTAAGAAATATTCAGAGTGGCTCACCTTAAGTCAGTCTGTGACAAAAATGTCATGAAAGTTGGAAGAATGGCGTTGTCATGGAAACTAAATTTTGTTCCAGCCAAGGTGGCGGGTGCACTGTGTTCCTTCAGAATGACAATGGCCACCGATAAAGACATCACCCTGAGAAAAAATGGCGCCTGTCAATCGCCACGAGTGCTAACATCACCCTTCCCGAGGTCACATTGTCCTCGGCGGTCCGCCGAGGGTTGGAACGGCGCCGCCGACTCCTTGGACTCTTTGAATTTGAAGAGCACTTCCCTCAGGGCCTGTTTAACAAAACATATTGCCAGTCAGGAGAGAAGACATGACGATGACCTGTAGCGAGAACATGGAGTCCTGCTCTTCATATTTCATGAGTGTTGAGGAGCCGAACTGCAAGTGTAAGAAAAACAAAAACACGCCATCTATTGAGGGAACAGGATCATACCATTTATCAGGATTCACCAAATTTGATGAATCCTGATCTGTAATCCAGAACATATGTCGCACAATTTTCCTGCTCAGTAACAAACAACGTATTTGCTTTCTTGATGTGCTCGTGCAGATTTGTTAGCAAATTGCGTTTTGCCGAGTGATGTGTTTCGGAGTGGCACATTTTCAATTCAAATCGTCTCTCCCTCTCTCCCTCTCTCCCTCCCTCGACACTGAGAGGTGTGATCACTGCTTGTCACTTAAACTCAACACAACATTGTTTATTTTAGGTCCATCTTTCATTTAATGGGTTTGTCAAGGTTGATGCAAATTAGAGGAGGCAGAAGGAGCGGATAAACCCCAACGTCATTAAAAGGGCTGCCTGGGTTATTCGTCTGCCTTATTTTGTCCTCCCTTGCCGCTTAAAAGTCAGCGTACAAACAAAAAACACAAACATTACCCCGCATAACTGCGCCATCAAGTTTGCTATCGTAAAACTTTGCCAGCATTTATAAAATATTTGTCACTTGTAGCTTGTGAAGAAGACTTGACACCGCGGTCTGCTTGTGTTTGCGAGATGTAGAACACTAGAGGCAAAAAAGGGGAGTACGGGAAGCAGACACAATTCTGCTCTTACTCTCTCGGGTGCTTTCTTATCTCTGCTGTTGTTGTTGCTCCTGAACATAGAGGATGCAAAAGTTGGATTTTTTTTTTTTTTTTTACAAATCCTTTGAGAGGGAGAATAATAGCTTACCTGCGCTGCATTCTCTGCAACAAATAAAATATTGATGTGCGTGATATAAGTGGAGCCATTTCGAAAGGTATGGTCAAACGGGAAAAAATTGCTGCGTGTTATCCTCAAGGGACAATCACTAATGCCCACCTTAACATATAAATCAAGCCCAACGCAAAAAATAAAATACGACGGTGGCTCATTTATTGATTCTTTGGAGAGATTTTTTTATAATTGCGGTGGCAGTTTGTAGTGGTGTAGAAGCAGCCTCCACGGTTTCAAAGAATTTAGACACGTTTTTTTGTCTAATTTTAGTTTTGGGGAATTTAGACTTGCACTGCTTCATAGAAAGTTGTTTTTACAGCCTCGCATTAACAAAAATCAGAGACATCATGATGCATTTATCACAAGTCGAGCCCTGCACGTCATTTAAGTCCAGCTGCAGTCATATTCTTTATAACAACATTGCTATAATATTATTAAAAGGAAATTGTCTTGTAAATTTGTTGTCCCAAGTAATCTCCCGAAAGATTAAGATTAACATAAATTTAATTAAATTTGCAGTTTTAACTCGTTTGTTGTTCACTCGAGCCATGATTTTCTTTCGCTGGTACAAATTGAACTGTACAAGGGGCACGGACGAAATATAGTTTATTGACACTCATCTAATCATATACCACGCAGCCTCTCTGGCATAAATATAATAGACTGTAAAGCCACCCCAGGGAGATTGTTAAAATAGAACGACAGGTTAACGAAGACCAGCGGTGAAGTATTCCCATGTGGGCTTCATCAAACGGATACCCAAGCGATGGATGGCAGCCTTTAGCTGCCGTCTAATAGTCACACATTGGACACATAACTGCAAGAATGGGTCCCAGGTGGTTGCGAAATACTTCACAGTGCCCATTACCTCATGGTTGTCAGTGGGTTTGAGGCTCTAGAAGGAAACAGAGACAGATTGGAGAGCGGGCAGGGCTTCATGCCTAAATGGGACTGTTGGGAGATGCAGCCGGGTGGCCCAAATGGTGATAATCCAACATGGAGCCAGAATCAGAGGTGCTATTGGTGGTAAGAGTTTTGATGATATCTTTCTAGTCCCCTTTAAAATCTCGATGACGTACGCATGGAGCCGAGGGGAACAAAAGGGGGCTTTGAGAGCGGCTTTAGTGTCCATGTTTGTTTTTCACCATTATTTCCTTCCGTGAACTCAATCCACAGGATGGAATTAATCACCTTCTGCCCTCCCCACGTACCTGCTCTTGATCTCCCCGGGCTGTCTACCAGCCGTCTTAATAACATTCGTTGGCTGTAATTCACGATACCGGTAAATGAGATTAGTTTGAGAACATGAGCAGACGAGCGAGGAAGAAAGTGAGAATTTGTAAGTGTGTCAATTAGGCTATCAAGAAGCACCTGCCTGCCGACGCAAAGTTCAAGTTGTTGCCATGAAGGCTTGCTTGTCATCGTGAACCCGCGAGGCTCGCTGCAGCGGAGCCAAACGCACCCAGCAGGTGCATGATGGCTGAGATTATGTTTACGATGATAGTGATGATGATGATGAGCTACTGATGTCATTTCATCACATGACACAGATGTCGCTCACTTATTCCTTCTCACTATTTCTCCACGGCAGAGCTTCCACCGGGATATGGCTCTTTTCCAAATTGATACCATTTGCTTATGGTGGCAGGTGTGTTTTTCTTTTCCACAATGACAAAACTGCGACGGCAGACCCCGACGTATGCTCCATGTAGTACAGATATGGAAATGTGCGCACACGCCTCGAAATGTCCACACTCAGCTAAATGTCAATTGTGTGTGATAAAGTGTACACATGCTCTACCTATGGGGGGTGTAAACAGAGGAGCACTTGGCTGCCTAAAGCCCCCCGAACATGCGTCAGCGCCTCCTATCATCCTACGTTTGGGCTTTGCATTTAAACTAAACATCTGGCTGTGTCAGCACCAGTTCATCACAGCTGCGACAACAGTTTCACGCCCACCTTCCTTTTTTGCTTCCGTCACTGAGTACATTCACAAACACCGCTCTGGGTCTGATTTACGACTGTAAAAAACAAGCCCAGGCGAAGGTTACTGTTGTCAACGGAAGGTAAAGGAAATTACCAGTAACCTGTGTAAACTGTTATTATCATATTAAATCATATGCAAGACGCCCACCAGCATTGTGTAATTTAGTGGCACTCAGTAAATCTGGCCCAATGTGCAATGCCCCTGAGGACGCTTTCATTTGAGACCACCAAGCCGAAGTAGAAATTGTACAACCAAGCATGGGTGTCAAGCGGTGTACATGTTTGATGCAGGCAATAAAGTTACAATAAGACGTACACCAGAGACAAGAGACAATAACAATTTCAAAAGAGGCGACACACACACACGATGGAAGAAGCATGTCAGTATGTTTCCATCCTGCTCTGGTCTCTGATAAGCAAAAAACATTGCCTTTCTTGAAGTAGTTACAAAAAGCAATGTGTTTTTATCTCATAACAATCATACAATCATTCAATCACAGGATATGCAAAAGCGTTTATAAACGTGATTTAGTACAAGCCGCCACCCACTGCAATGCAATTATTCATCACTATTGGTTATGATAATGAATACCTGCACTGCATTAACAGTAAGATGGAGAAACTCCACCCCCCCCCCCCCCCCTCCCTCCTTCCCCAACCATCAGATGCTTTTAGCCTCCGGTAAAAGTGCTTCAATATTAACGCGATTGCTATTCCGACATTTGACATTAATGCGAGCACTTTGCGCAACACAAATGATTTGGCCCTCGGGTTGTTAACAAGAGGTTACGACAATGAATGGTGGCAACGGGAGAAGGGACAAGCTGTGAATCTGAAAATGGAAATCCGTTAAAGACGCACCAGGCGGGAGAGTCGCGTGCTCCACTGGAGGCGGTTTTACGCAATTGGAGGTCATGTTCACTTTTTAGCCAAGGGGTATTGTTAGTTACTTTCTTTGTATTTCTTTGAAAGATTTTTATCTGTACTTGCATATTTATTTTTCTGCCAACTTTTTAACTTTTCCACATCATGTCGACTGAACTTTCCGACTGAACGCAATGTTTCACAAAGATAACTCAATGTGCCTTATGTATGGAAATCGACCCGTTCGTTGATGTTGCATCAATAACACGGTGCGCCTAATAGTCCAAAAATAATTAGTAATTGATTATGATGCTTAGCTTGAATAAATATTACTTGCTAACCAAGAATATTTTTTTGACACAAAGCCAAGTCAACAATAGTAGTTTGCACAAACTCTTTAATAGTATTTTAGATGTGTAGAAACAAAGTGGGCATATGTTGCCAGATCGTTTTTCCCCCCACAATTTACACACATTGATTGGGCACGCACAAATCCCTTGTTGATTAATTATCGCAAGGTCTTTGAGTATTTTGTTCACACATCCCAAAGGGAAGAGAGTGCCACCAATGCATACGTTTGAGGGCTAATCTACTTAAAAGTGTGTGGAAAAACACGCAACATTGTCATGTGTGGGTTGATTGATAAAGTGCAATCATCCACGCTTCCTATTTGGAGATGCACCACACACACACGGAGGAGAAAAACACTAAAGCCGACCGACAACGAGCTCAAACTAAAGACCCTTCTGCCAGTGGTAATGTTTAATGTGTCACAATGAGAACTAAGTTGCTCTTCTCCCAGCGGCTGTTTGACCACAAAATGTTAATACGCCTCGTCATTCTGCCACCAGTCAGTAACTTTAGCACAATAATAAATCAAAGTAAACATATAGCTTGTGACTCTGAGATTTTTATATTGGGTACTAATCAGACAAGTCATTAAGTAATAATGAGCCGGCACTTGACTGCTGGTAAAGGGTTTGGGGTACTTTTTTTTTTTAATGCTTGTTTGTGAATGTGTGTAAAGGTACACAATAATCTGCATTCAGCCGATCTATGTAAACACACAGCAGCCAGCGCTAACGGAGTCCCACTCCAATTATGGCAGCATCTCACCCGGGAAGAAGCCCACTACCCCACCCGTACTTTATGAATAATTGATTGTTTGTGCCAGTGTTATATTTGTAAATACATGTTTGCGCTCTGATTAATAGTTTTGTCGACATCTTTATTTGTTCAATGTAATTTGATTTCTGTGTATTATTTATTAGCTGAAATTGTTCTCGTATGATCACAAGGGCAAGAAGAATATTTGGGATGAGCTCCCGTCTGCACACACACACACACATATATGCGCTAGCTGCCCATTTAGGCTCCCAGCAGGCGGTTGTGTGTGTTTGTGTGGTGCAACATGATGTTCTGAACAATTCGCAACGTTGTATTTAAGTATTTGTTTGTAGCTAAGTGACGGTTCCGGGTTTCTGTGACCGGATCCCCGACCGATATTTTTAAACTGACACAGTAGATGCATGAGAGCCAACATATTTTTTTAAATTTGTATGTTGTTGGGTAATCACTGTTTCTGTGTTGCATTCGATCAAGCAAACCTTTTGTGAACCAACCGATTGTATGCTGCATGTATTGCATTCAATTTTCATTTTTCTTCTGGCTGTTGGATGCCTCAGTGGGGTAGTACCACAAACTTCCCACTTTGGGAACCGGTCAGGGCAAACACTGGCTATTAACGATAGCTTACACAAATTGCCGTTTTGTTGTCAGTGGGTTGCATCACGCACTTTGGTCTGTGTGTCAAACAATTGCATTTTCCTCCATTTTTAGTCTCCCATTGGGTAATTCTGTGTGTCATGAATGATAGTTTCCTCCATCATTGTGTGTTACAACAAAGCATGACATTTTCAAGATTGGAAGTTCATGTGAAGAGATCATCAGATAAAAGTGCAAAAATGTACGCTGCCGTGACAAACGGGAGCTTTCACTTTGGAAGGCAGACAAACACGGAACATCATTACTTTGTGTGAGTGTATCTGTAAATGTACATGTATTTGCGAGTTTATTGCCATTTGTGTTAGTGCGGGCGGACTAACTGAAAAGACGTGGGGAAAAAAGAAAAAAAGCCGAGCTGCTCGGCACCATATGCCAAATATGCGCATGGCTGCCAATTTGTGTGGGATACTGGCAAGTGCTAGCAAGGCTGAATTTTTGACAGAGGGAGATGAATAATTGAACATGTGCGGAGGGAAGTTCTATTGGGATATCCACGCAGAGAGCGAGAGAGAGAGAATAGAGCGACGCAAGCTTGCTATCAGCAAGACCCTCATTTAGAGATGGATGTTCGTTGCTTTTTTAACAAGTCAATAAGGGAAACAACTTTTCAAATGAAATGAACTCAAATGGGTTTTGTCTTGAGACGTAAACTTGATGGAACTTTGAACTTTGTAACAGCTTCAAGCAAAAGCTGCCAAGCAAACAAAGCAGATCCATAAAAGCATTTATTCGTTCAGCAAATGTATTTTATATTTGTATTAAATAATTAAGAGACTGGCTCGGCCTAACTGCAACACTGTTGCAACTGCTTATTGTGGAAGACCTTACATCATCTCGGGCCTTCTGAGCCTCCCGTCGTACGGAGTCTATTTTTTCAGTCCATATTTTCAAAGCGGTTTATGACATGGCCAGTTTAGACGTCACAAATCATTTCAGAGAGTTTCAAGGCTCCAAGAGGGGCATATCTACAGAGGCAAAGAGGTCAAGCGAAATACTGGTCGGCGTACATCAATCCAACAGTGCAGGTTTCGCCTTGAAATAAATGCTAGTGAGACTTGTTGGCCATGTTGCCACAAGCTATAAAGTATGAGAAAGCTTTCATGAAGGCTTCGCGCATATGAACTGCGTTCTTCGCCGTTTCATTCGATGTCATCATTTTGAGGAAGTCATCCATCGGCATCCTCTTTAGCCAAATCCATCTAACCTGGTCAGCATACTCAATGGTTCAGGTCTTGCATTTGAAGAAGATGAAGGCTAATTTGAAATGTTGTTGCTTTATTCAATAATGAAATTTGTCCTGGCAAAGTTGAGGTCGAAAGGTTTTCATGTTTAATTGAAGTTGTGCGGCGTGTGATACGGTAACATTGAGCGGATCTGATAACAGCTGGAATTTGTTTAGCGAGGTTCCTGATTAAAATAGCCGGGCGAGGAATGCAAACAAGAGCTGTGGAGATTGCTTCGGATCAAATCTTAGCTGATGGAGGACACAGCAAGGGCAGTGGAAAGGAGCCTCCAAGCCTGTCTCTTCTCTTTCCATCACCTCGCGGTGGTGTCAAGGCCCGAATAATTACCACCAATGACCATGATCCATGTTCGTATACAATATTTTGCAATGCCACTCTTTATCATTCACCCAAGATCAATGGCGTTATAACAACAGCTTTTAGTTCACGTCAACCCTCAAGTAGTCGTATGAAAGCAAAATCTTACAAGTTTGTCTCTTCTTCCATATTTGGTTTACTTCCAACACCGTCGTTGTTAAAAGAATAATGTCAAATTCTACAGAGAATAAAACACAAACACGACAGAATGCGTGTTCATTTATAGTCTCGGTTGCTAGCACATCTCTTACTCGCCTTTATTCATTCATATTAAAACGCTTTTCTACTTCTGTACTGCTGACTCATCACCTTCCATGAGGGATCTCTCGCAATGAAAGACTCGAGTCTGGGAGTATTGAATGAACTTTCAGCGATGGAAGCGTAAATGGTGGAAGTGTTTGGCCAATGCCCTTGAACGGTTGATGCAGCCGTTCGTCACTCAGCAACCTCAACGTCATTCCCCAAATCAATAGCTGTGTGCTTTGAAAAAAATACCAGGGTTGAGTGTTCCATATACCTGCATTATAAATCGATCCTCGCTGTGTATTAGCGTGCCGCCCCTCTGCAGTCAGTCATCTTAAAGGCTTCTGGATGTGAAGTGGTCGCTGGCTGATCCTCTCGGAGCTTAATTGGCTCTACCTGAGAATGGAGGTGAAGGTGTAATTGTGATAAGAGGAAAATGCTGCGCTTGGCTGCTTTTAGTGTCCTTTTCTATAATCTCCGGATTGATTATGTTTTTTTCTGCCAGCCGTGCAAATTGTTCAAGCCCATCAAGTGCAATTGGAAACTCTGTCTTGGCCACAGCACAATGCATATCAGCAAACTATAAACTGGACGTAAACTGCTGATGAAGCTGGATGATCATTGCTAGTTGTGTTTGATTTATTAATTGCATCTATGTAATCGCTGAAGGTTATTTTGCTGTATCGTCATCTAAACCGTTTACTCGAATATCCAAAAATAGAAGCCTGCGATTGTTAGCTGCCGTGCTGTCGTTATTTTGCTGTTAAAAAGAGCCAACTATCATGTCTTGAGACACATTGACTTGACAAGTATTGTGATCGATGACTCAAATAAGAACTCTGAGCCAGGTGAAGTACAAGTCTTGCGGAGGCCTCCTCTTCTTTCGCCCCTGCATTTCCAATTAAAGTTGTTGTTTTGTCTGCAGCGGCTCTTGAACAAACGGAGACAGCCACTAAGCTCTCGAACTAACTCACAAAGGACCCGGGCGGCAGATGGTTTGTGTAAAGGTATGTGCAAAAAGCTACTGGGAAAGAACGAAGGCAACAAGCGTGAAAATAGCATCCCGTCTCCAGTGAGAAGCCGCCTGGTTTGCGACTCCCCATTAGCAAATTTGGAACTGCTCAAGAATACCGCTTGACTTATCGAACAGCGGTGATGTTTGAGCCGCTTCCCTCTTAAAATGCTTGAAAACATCCTCAGGTATTGATTGAAACACCTGATGTATTTTTATTCCAGTAAAATAAAAGCGCTGACAGATGCTTGATGCCGAGTCCGGACCGTCTGTCCCAGTTGAGTCAAGAGAGCCGAGCCGCTGCCTCCGCCGACAAAGGCTGACACGCTTGTGTCGAGGCACACACACGAGCGAGCGAGCTTAATGGCTATAAGTGCTTTTTCACCCAATGGACTTACACGTGTTACAACTCTTATCCCATGTACCTTCATTTTCGAAAACATGACTTTCATGCTTTTATGTGGCTTGTTCTCGCAGAGTGTTCGATCTTAACTTGCAGAGCTTTCTGAAATCTGGTGAATATTCTCATTAAAACCTACACAACGATGCGTTAGTCGAAGTTGACAACAGTTTAATGTCGGCCATCTTTGAAGAACTCAAGTTTAGAGCAAGAGCAGATGATCGGTTTTATGTGGATTTCTCGCCTCTTTTAATCATTATTGGATTCTGCCCTACGCTGCTGAAAGTATCAATTTTAATTGGACGCCGTCTACTCCCATAATCACCTGCTTTATTATTTCAGGCACGGTATATTCTCCACCAATTAGTTCACACTTTATTTTAACATCCTGGCTGGGACTAATGATACACCATTTCCCGGGTCTAATTATACCTACACTGTGGGACATTATGAGGAGCAGAAATGGCCAAATACTGCTTAGTATTTCTCATTCTCACGATCACCTCTCGCTGTGAGATGATTTTTTTTCCCTCTTACTCACCTTCCCCTATTATACTGTTCATTTTTTTCTGGTCCAACCCGAGCAGATTCGCCTGTCATGGACACTAGAATTATGGTTTCTTGATGAAAAAATGTGGAGCAGCTTTATTATTATCACCTTTATTTACTATCCCACTCGTGGCACAGCATCTTGAGTCGCCTCTCTTCAAGGTGTAAGAAATAAGAAATTCCAACACCCACACTTGAATAAGCTCCAGCCTTGAAAGTGGGTTTACTGCTCATGATTGGCACCTGAGTCTCTCTGTTTCTATAAAGAGCATCTCTTCTGAAAAAAAAAAAAAAAATAGATAAATAAGTCCCATATTTTACCGAATGCTTCACCTCAGCCTCAACTTCTCAGAGACGCGCAAAATAGTCTGGCTTTTATGCAAACTCTGGCGAGGCCAGTTCCGTGAATGTCTTTTTACCTGCATTAAATGTCTTTTGTGCATTTGGCGGTTTTCACTGTCAATCTGCTGTTACAGCAGTAACAATTTGCCTGCCAATCAGCTCCACCACTCAGCGCGTGCACACCTTCACTTGCTTCATGTGCTTTTGCTCAAGTGTGTGCTTTTTTAGTCACCTGTGGGTAGAATTGTCACGCGTTCTCATTAGTGATGATCATTAGCCAGCCATTTTTCGGGCAGAGGATAGAAAATGAGAAGAAGCAAAGCCTGTCTCGGGTGTGTTAGACGTTATGATGTCCATCGAGTGCTTGTTAATCCACTGCCCTCGTTATTTAATTGTGCCTGTACAGTTGTAGAGAGAGTAAAATTCTACTGCATTCATAAATACACTCTGGACATAGAAAATATCATGTGATGAATTCCCATTCAGACCTCTATAATTGGACATAAATCATGTTGGGTCTCAGCATTTCTTCTTAGTGCCTGGCTGTGTGCAGACAGGCGTCTTTGAAAAGTTAGAGCTGAGTCGTTGTTCCTGTATCAGTGCATGGAGTCGTGCAGATTCACCATAAAGGGTGTGAAAAGTTGCCATTAGTGTCAGACTGTGTGGACCAAATTCAAGACAGGAGGAGGAAATGGACCTGTGTGCATGCGCGCCAGTGTTGGTATGTGTGTGAAATGAAGACAAAGGAGTGAATGGTGGTGTTAAAAGAAGATCCAACGTGTTGGTGTCACAGGTGGTCTTCTACCGCTGCGCTTGTGAACAGAATCTTCTTTACAGGTGTTGCTGTATGTGAAGTGCTTGATGGCCCATAAGTCTCCGAATTGTCACGCGATGACTGCGTCCCAGGAGGCTGAGCTCTTTGTCTCACCTTCCCACCTCCCATGGCACCGTCCACTGAAGCTTTTCATCCATGTTTAATGCTTCCGCCACCGTTAGCACGACGGCATCTCACTGCACCACGCGGCAACATTTTGCACGTTTGCGTGTTGCCTGTAACGTACAAATGGCCTCATGCCTGCAACGGCTTTAAAGACTGTTTTTAAATGCTGGATATTTGACATCAGACGGCAGTGCAGGAAGATTGCAGGATGTTTTCTCCTTTTCCTGCTGCTTCCATATTGCGACCTGAGGGGCAAGGTTGGCATGCAGTCGAATGAGATAGCAGTTAGCCCGTGGCTAACATGTAGATACTTATTCCGGAAAGCGTATTCCCGAATGTACACATCCACAGCCTGTATTTTGCCCCGATGGAAGTACTAATCCTGAAGAGATGAAAGGCGACTCCCTCTGCTCTCTGATCTCAGTGTCCCACTGGGGGCAGCTCATTTGATGCCTGACGGACAGAGAGCCGGCCCGGTTGATGCGTACGGCGTCCTTGACCGGAGACGTAGGCCAAGTCTCATGCTGATCCAGTCACCTCATAGAAATCGATGTCTGACATTCCTTTTATTCAAACTCCTCATGGTGCCTCCATTTGGCCGCTGAGCAAAGCAAGAGTAAAAAATGGAAGTTGAAGGGCGCATGTGAGGGCGCATGCTGAAGACACCTTCACAACTCAACAGGAGCCTTACGCTACAGGACCACGTTATCTACCTGAAAGCCATTTTGGTATCTAGCAACCTGTTTCCTTTCATGAACAATCAAAATACTAATTATGAAGAAAGATGCATAGAATAAGATGTGCACAAAGACAAAATAAATACAAAACAACCACAGTAATAATCAGATAAATAAAATTTTGAGTCATTATTTGTTTGGATTTTTGAAAATTCAAATCCGTTTCCTAAAATATGCACACATCTTCCAAAAGTTTGACTCCATTTTGCTCAGCGCCTGCAGTTTCACCTTTGCGTGACACTTTGAGGTGCTGCTGAAACAGGTGGCATGCAGTCTCCCTGCAGAAGGACCAACCTGCTCATACATAACCATGCTGAATGTCGTGGCTGCGCAGTACACATGGGGGGTCACCTCGGCACAACTAGGCCTCTGTAGTCCGTGGCGGAGTGGGCAGGAGGATCCTCCCACGGTCTTTACAAGATTGCTTTCGCTCAACACTTTTCCAGCGGCAGGCTACCGATTCATACTTAGGACTAAGCACACTGCACATTAGTTTTCCCCTCCAGGCTCTATTTTGCTTTCTTCTTCTCATGCCCACTCTGCGACAGGTGTCTTTTCAGCGCCGGATGTGATAAACGGAAGGCTGTTTGAGCAGAAAATAAAATGCACCCTGGGGGGCGACAAATAAAAACAGACCTCCAAGATATTTTGAACCGGAATACTCAAAGAAAAAAAGTCACACCCCTGAGATTCAATTTTTCTGTTTTCCTCACATATTGGTAGACGAGTTACAGGCAATAATTGGAGGAAAAAACGGCTAGATATTGTTTCTACTGCAAGTGAATAGAGATGAAAAAGGAAGGAGAAAATGTCAGTATATAATTGTCTTGGTAAGTTCAATAGATTGGACTGAGAGGAGGCTCCAAGAGGTCTTTATTGATTCGAATGTACAGTTTAGGTGGTTACTAATTGATCGGGAGCAATCATGGGGTGGTCATAAAGGCCAACAGCGACTTTGCACCTGTAAAGCTTGTTAAATTGACTTAAAATTCAAATACATGGCAGTGAGGAGCCTCGACTCAGATTGTGCATGACCCGAACTAACTAAACTTGCCTGTTCCTGTCTCTCAATTCTACAATGTTTTGTAGCACTTTTAAAATGCAATTTGCGCTACACATTGAGCTTTAAAAATTGCATTAAGTGTACTCGGCAAATTACTGCCATTTTTTACGCAGTCATTTTTTTCTCTCTAGTTTTTAACGTCAAGCTTTTAAGCAATGGCAAAGATGTTGGGCTCATAAATGTGTAAAACGGATTCTGTCAGTACCTCCCCAGCCATAAACCTTGTACGAGCTGTTTCAAAAGTTGTGCTTACAATGGCCCTCTAAAATGTGAATTTGAAGTTTATTTTTGAACATGAGATCGACCAAACACAAAATCATTTTTTTCACATTTTCACATCATTTCATGTTATGCCAATAAGACAAATAAATCAACATGTTCAAAAAATGGTTTTCGATCTGGAATTAAATAACACAACTGTTAAAATTATGTTTATTTATTATTTTCATCACTGTGACTTCCTCACCACACTGAGGTCACTATCAGCTACACTGGTTGTCTATTTATATTTCCTTGCGTGTATTTGCCTTGAGGGCCAATTGAAAAGCCGATGCTTGGAAACTATCATGTTGTCAAGCAGACCCCCCATAGCAACAAGGCTAGCTGCAGGTTGTTCTCATCTGGTTTAAGATGAAAGACAGCAAAAATTGAGCGATCTTTTTATATCAGCTGCAATTCACTATAAGCAGCCATTACCCTAGGAATAAAATTGCATAATATTGAATATTTTCTCCAGCCAAGTGTAGAATGTTTTATAATGACAACTCATCAACATCTTCCAGCTTGCATGGCAAATTACTTGCAAACGACTTACATCTCTGTTCATGTACTTAACAACGCGTCCCTGTCCCCGAGCACCGTGTTAGTTGTAAAGAGGTTAACGCTAAAAACACAGAGGCCTAAACTCGTGTCACTCGCTACATCCACGCGCACTTTCACTTGGTAGAACAGAATGACCTCGTTCTGCCAAAAGCCTTCCGTCTTCCCCGCCGCATGCGCTCAGCGGCACACACGCTTTCTCTCCCACACTGGGCTACGTGGAGTTCAGACTTTCAGCAAGCACACTCCCTCTGCGGTCCTGTTAAGTGATTAGCTCACACAGTTCATACATTAAAACTGCCTGGAAGTTTCATTCCACCTATAGAGCTCTGATGAGCAAGCAATTCGCTGCGGAGAGCAGCGCTGTCCCTCATAAATTAAAATGGAGTCTTTTCAGGACACCTACTGTAAGTGGTCTGACAGCTGGTAGCACTGGAAAGTGTTTGACAAAGCATATTAGGATTGTCAGGAAAAGTTTAGCAAGAAGGAAAGATTCACCATTGCAACTCCAAAACTGCTTTCGTATGTACATCTCACAGTGGGATGGGAGCAAAAAATGAAAAACAAACGTTGTGTGACCGGAGAACGGGTTCGGGCAGCGTCATATATTGAAACAAATCTCAGTGTCTGCTTCTCGCTGACTGGGCAATAACTGAGAGTGAAGTAATCAATACAAAGACACCATGAGATTACATAAATATCACAAAGGAACAACTAGCAGTGCCCAACACGAAGGTCGAAAATCATAAACCTGAATACCATGTATACGTTCATTATTATTACGATATAATTTCCTTTCTCAAATGTAAACAACGTTCAATGAATTATCTAAAAAAAAAAAAGACAGTTTAGAACAGTCTTTGCAATCCAGTTTGGAAAAATATACCAGTGCGGATACTTGACTTTCACACAGAGATCCTGTAGTTGCCGCAAAACGACATACTGCAGTCAGAAAATTTGATATGTGACGATACCCGAGCTGGCGCTGTCATATAAAATACTTGTTGAACACTTACAATTGCTTCCAATACAAGAGAAAAAAAATAGTTGTGGGAGGACATTTTGCGTCCTTCCTTTTTTTTTTTTTTTTTTTGCTATGTAACAGTTTATTGCATGAAAAGGCGAGCTTTGTTTCCCAAAAAATGGCCCATTTTGTGATCTAGCCATTCTATCAACCAGAGAGTTTTTGCTTTTCTTTTCAGTCACTCTCCAAGTGCACATTTTATGATGAACAGGACTCATTTCTTCACCTCTTTGCCTCGCTCTGTGGTCTATTTTTATCTCCTCAAAAGCTCCTTGGCACGCTTGCTAATCTTCATGCTTTTCCCCTTTCTTTTCTTTCTTCTCTCGACCGTTTGATGGTCTTTTTGTATCTCTTATTTGATCGTCTATGTCTTTTGATGGATTCCATTCTGCAGTCAGAACCCATGTCTTGCCTTAAAAACTGTCACTGTCATCTCAAGCTTTCGTCGCAAAATGATGTACAAGCGGTGGATCAAAATGTTCCATCGTCTTTATTTTCAATTATAAATATTAAATATAATATGTGCATGCTATCATGTTGGATATTACTGCATGTTCTTTTAGTAACTGGATGAAACAACAACAATTATGTTTTGCTAGTTCACGTTTGCCAGAACTGCTGCTCCCTCATGATTGACTCTAAATCGGGGGTACTCAAACATGCTGGTGGGCGGCGCATTTTAGACCTGGTGAGAACTTGAGTGCCCCTAATGATCCACCTCTAAAACCTCTTCACAATTTTACAAAAATAAAATCTAACAATGAAACAATATTATAGATGGAGAAAAGCATTCTATTTTCTTTTTTTGACTCCTTTTCTCTCTCTTAATTGGATTTCTGTCTGAAAGTTTTTACTTCAGTATAGACTACATCACTTCTTTCCAACATGTTAATGTGGAGCTAGCTTTAAGAGAACAGCAGGCTCGATACGACAGCGAGTCCAGACATTATCTGTCTCGATCTTTTTATACCAAAACTTCCGCTCTCATATGATAGTAGAAAGATGAATATTTAATGAGCACATATAGCCATCGGAGCAGAGAGAGCAGCAGAGCAGCTCAAGTAAATTTCAATATTCCTGGATGGCTTTTCTCTGCTCTGTTCCGATCATATCTTCATTATCTTCCCGTTCTTCATTTTATTTTTTCTCTATGAATAACCACAAATGCGCAACGACAAATAGGCAAACGATGTTCTGGCATTTACATAAAGACACAGAACACAAAAGACATTTCTTTTGTTTAGATGAACTCATTGTTCCCATCTTCTCTCAATGCCTGGCTTGAAGCAGGTGCAAATAGAGTTTGAAGGGCTGACAGAATAAGTCGGATGAATGTGAAAGGAGGGCGGTAAAAGTTCTCCTACAGTCTAACAAAGCTCACGTGTTTGACTTAGGTTGTGAGCCTGTATCGACATTGATGAGGGCGGGACCTCTGTCCTGTTGACAGATGGCCCCCGCAGTCACAGAACGCTCGTCAGCTCACGGCTCAGTGTCAGGACAGCCGCTGCCATCCGAGCCCTTGCAACTGATACTTGGAACAATACAGGCTGGATGATTATGGAAATAATGATAATCATGGTTATTTAGACTGGAATTCAAATCACGATTAATAAAACGATTATTCAGTGACTTCAAACCTTCAGCTCCTCACGTCCGTTCCTCACTTGCACATCACACTCGTTTCCCAAACTCTCGATTTTTTTAAAGCAGTCCCAGCACAATCACATGACGCTAAATGCTTGTTACGCAATCAATACGGAGTGTTCAGGATATTTTAACAATATTGGAACTTGCAAACTCACCGCACAGGTTCTGCACATTCATCTGTTTTCTTTAATCATAACGTTTGAAAGAAGGCCAAAATCGATTACATTTTGATAAATGGCGAGCCCAAATACACAATACTTGTTTCGAAAATTTGTTTTGGTGTGTAAGCCCAGTGGATCGGGTCTGCTTTCTGTTACCCTGTGCTGTAAACCTCATTCTGTCGCCCCCATTTTTCTTCTGCCTCGCTACTATTCTGTCACTCCATCATGTCTACCTTTCTGTCTGTTGCCCACTCTCCTCCTCTCCATCTTCCCGCCTGCCGTCTCCCTCACAGTCACACTGTAGTTAAGAGAGAACATGAGAGATGAGCAAACACGCCGCCTGTCACCGGTCTCATTTTCAAGGCTGCGCTTGTTCAGCTTTCTCCCCAATCTCCAACCTCTCCCCATCCACAATCTCCTCCATTCTGCTCCTTCCTGCTCCAGATTAAGCATCGGAAAGCATTGTTTCCTTTCTTCACTCATATCTAAGAATAATTGCCACTTTTGTGTCTTTTTTTTTTTGGTCTGACGTGCTCCTGTGAAGATTAACAACTCTGCTGGCAGAGATGGAATCACAGCAATAGCCAAGGAAATAAAACCGTCACCTTTTGTGTAATGACAGCCGTCGTGACATTTCCAGGCTTGGATAAACTCATTTAAAACACACAATGTCCTCAGAGCTCAGTGCAGGAAAATGCCATCTTAATCTTTATTTGATGTCTTCGGAAACTTTTATGAGCTTTTCCTCAATCAGGTCTGGTCTAATTCATAATAAGACTAATAGAAAATACAAGAAATATCGATTAAGATTGGTTTCTTATTTTTCATTTCGGACAAGATTTCGAGCTGTGTGCTAAGGGTAACTGACATTTTCTTGCTCCAGTACGTTGGGCTTTCCCCCTTGAGTTTCCAAGCAATTGTGAGCTGAACAATGCTGACAAAGCCAAACCGCTCTTGCTCTTCAGGCTCAGGAGTGGCTGGATCAATGCTGTGCCGTGGCCGTGGCCCCGAGCGGGTAAGGCTAGCATCATCCTTCATCCCACTGGATGTTCTCGTCTGCCACTCTGTCAGCACGCTGCCAACAGCAAGGCTGAGATTTATCCATAGCAGACAGCTCAAGTCAAAGCATATGTTGTGGGTTTTGCAAGTTAGCGTATGACGCAATTAGCGCCGTTGGCTCACGGCTAAGACCGGCTAAGCGTCACAAACCTCCGCGGTTTGCACACTTACAAACTGTTGCTGGCACCAGTCGGAGGCCCAGCTGTGAGTTGGCAGCCAAATAGAAGTGCAGTTCGTTTGCCGTTGTAACTACAAATCTCCCTCTCTGTGTTCAAACAGTAGAATTTACTGATTCCCACATTCAACAATCCCCTCAATGCCTCTTTGTACCTTAATATGGAAATAGAGTGCAAACACAGCAACGAATGAGGACGAGTCAGAACAAGGGCATGCAAGTGGCGGTATCAGTTGATCTGTTGATTGTTACTAATGATAAGAACACAATCACTTTCATCTCGCCATTTCCTATTACACTTTTTTTTCTGCTGGAGTTGGAATACAGATAACCATTAACACCCACATTCGTAGTGGCACTTAATGAAGATTACTGAACCAAGACACCGCTACACTGTCAGTGATAGTTGATCACAACACAAAAACAGTTTAGCTTAGTCATAATGTGCAGACAATTGTTTCTCCATATCAAATCCTGTGAAACGGTTTTCTTAATTTGAGAGCAAACATTTTTTTCTCCATCTGGTCTAATGCAATAAATGTTGCCATTAGCCCAAAGTCCCTTTGTCATGATGACATTCTGTATGTTGACCAGAATGGATCCAGCATGTTTGTGCTAATTCTTGTCTATAATTTTAAACCACGAAAGCAAATTGTTGCACCCCCAGTAACCCGAATGAATGTTGTGCTTCAAAGTGAGAAAATAATCATCACGCTGGACTTTATTCATTCAGTCGAGCCATTAATTTATATCTTCATTGCTGGTGTGATAACATGTAATTGATCCTCACCTTTTAACTGAAAGGCCATGTTTCCTGATCAATTAACGACTTCTGGTCTTTTTTTTTTATCAAGGTCATGAGTGATACATTATCAGTTAATGAGAAATGGGCAAACGTCTGCTTTGAAAGATGGAGGCAGGAGGTAAACACACATACAAAGCGTGCATAGACACACACATGATAGGAGACACTCATTTAACCTTTCTAAAGTTTTTTTTTTTTTTTCCTGTTCCATGGTGAGTTGTCCAGTAGTGATAAGAATAATGGTTTAGCTGCATGGCCCATTGGAGACCAGCCGCCCATTCCCGCTCATAGTTGAGCAAAAAGCTGCTCGCCCCTCTCCCTATTGTGTCTCCTTCATCGATAGCAGACAATGAGATTTAGCCCTGCTCTCTTATGGGATTGTTGCATGCCGGCTTGAAGGATCACAAGAGATGGATGGCGCTGATAACTGTCAAAAGGTGACTCTAGGAAATATACGAAATGGAACAAGGGCAAGAGCTGGACATTGGTGTACCGTTCAAATATTTTTGGCCACACTTGAGGCAGTACATTGTTGCACCATGAGCCACATAAAGCCTTTTACAAAGCGCGTGGAAATGTTGAATGCAAATGTAGTCAAGTGATTATTTTGGGGTGGTGACCTCAAAGCAAATATCCTTTAAAAAGAATTGAGATTTGTCGCTTAAGAGCGGATTCCACTCTGGAAGGCCGAGGTTGTTTTCACACTGAAGTGTGGCTAATCTCAAAGAGGACCGTGATTAATGAGATTATATGTGATCATTTCTGTTCATACAAGCTAGCACCAACATCTCAGTTGAAACTCGGTGGAATGGATTTGTTCAAAATTGAAGTCAGGCTTTTTAGCATCCTTAACTGGCTATGTAGAAATGCTTCTGGTTCTCCTTGTGTGAACTACAGAGTGGAAAGGCAAAGATGAATGATGACTGAAAGCATTGGGGGGGTGGTCATCTATCAGTCTGTGTACCTGAACCTTATAACGGCCTTGATCTCTTCTCAAGGATAAACAGATTAGTTGTGTCCCTCATCTCGGTAGCCCCGAGACTAACTATAACTTTCCCCAGGAGGGTTTGAGGAGACACTGGATTAGCCAGGAACAACAAATGGGATCTATCTTCAGTCTAATCACTGGCTTTTGAAGTCATGATCTGTGTCGGAGAGGTAAACAAGATAAAATGGATGTTTTATATTGTGGTTAGACTGACAACATGTCATCATTGCCTCATTGCTCAAGCTGCTCTAATCGGTTAATGCAAACACATTCTTCTTCGAGTTACGGCAATACTTAAATATTATGTTTATCTCGTGATTGTTAAATTGTTTTTTTAGAATGTGCTAATTTAGGTACAGCTCTCTTAAATTCATCCCTCATCCTTCAGCACCCAATTCCAGGCATAAGCTATTTCTGCTGATTTCTCTGTGGATTTTTGTAATGCTAATTAGAGCAATTGTTGGGTATCAAGGCGGGATGTTGAACACGGTAGCTAAACAACCACCAGGGAAGATTTCAATCGCAGTTATGCTAATAACACGGAAGTGAAGAAGATGATGAGGAAGATGGTGTAGAGGAAAGCAGATTTTACGACATAGTAAGGAAAGTGCCAGAAAGTGACCTTGTCTCTGAAGGCAACTTCTCATTTAGGATGACCTCCATAGTATGAAATACTTCTACACTCATCAACACGTGACCCACAATGTGTAAGTCGCCCAAAACATCTCTCTCATTCTAATGGAAGCCACTCATGTCAGCTATTATAAAGTTAAAACGTTATCTAAAATGAAAAAGTTTTGCTCCTCACATTAAACCATTTTCTTTAGTGTGGTGTGAGACCTCTGGAAAAAAAAAAGTACTTACATGAGAATAATGAGTTTTCATCACAGTAATTATATGCCTGAGTGAGAGGCACTGATATTACCCACAAGGCCCTTTTGTTCCTTGATACCAGCCCAAAGTTGGTTTGGCCCAAACGGTGTCCCACCACCTCGCCTCGAGCTGTGTAAAATCATTACATTGTACAAGGAGATAACAGGCATTGTGTAGACAGTCATTGCCTTCAGGCTGTTTCCCGACTTCACCTCTTTAAAAAAGATGTTGCTGCGATAAGCATGGCTCCTTCTCGCCATGTGCTAAATGGAATGCTAAGCCTGTAGGGCAGCGTCCGTCTAAAAGTGCCATCCAGTCAGAACAAACAAACAAAAAGTAGGAAAAAAAAAAGGTGTTTGGTGTAGCCGGTTGTATTTCAGAGAAATGTTTCTCATTACCATCCGACATGGGGCTAGTGGATCAATTGAGGACGTTTTCAGGCTTTGTCTGCCGCCTTGATGCACATTTTGGATTGATCGAAAGCCAGATTTCACGTCCCTAACGTGGGTAGCTGCTGATATGACTGACGCCCAGCCAAAAAATAGTTTTCCGAGCAGTGTGTGTGCTCATTAACGTTCACAAGGCATTGAGGCATTGAATATTTTGGTTGTGAATTATAACAATACGGTATTTATAGCCGAGTCAAATAATTGCAGTTATATTTTGTTACAATAAAAACCTATCAAAAAGGCACCCAACAATATGACCAATAAGAACAATTATTGTTATTATTATGTGTGAGGCATCTCTCATGTGAAAAATGATTGTTTACTGCACAAGACAAGAAGAGAGAAAGCGTATCAGTCACCGAGGCCTGCAAGTTCAATCTGCGAGCCAGCCGTTTAATTGCATCCGCTCTGCTTTTCTCCCACTCTGCCTCTTTATCTGCCTCTTTTTTCATTCCTCAAGCCTCCTCATCAATGCACACATGAGAGGTGGCTAAAGCAGAGATAAACAGCAGGGCCAAATCCTCTAATAATCTACTCAAAGTGGCCGATGGAGTTCCATCCCCACCGCGGCGACCTAGCTTAAATTTCTATCTAAGTATAGTCACAAGTGAAATAAATACTTTGATGAAAAACACTTCTCATATTATAAAGAAAATCCAAATCCAAGCGTGTTGCTCACGAGGCCCACGCCACATCATCGGGTTTCACGCGGTATGAAGATCTTGGTAGCCTGACAGGCTTGTAGGCACCCACGCCTTCACTCCGAATGGCAAGAGCATCTTCTTTTACAAATGTTCTACCTGCAGAAGGAGGGAAGTGATAGATGGAAAACAAAGGAAGCGGATGCTTCGTGTGTGCGTGGGCCGATGTTGGCCACAAAAATATGACGTGTGAGCTGTTAAGGTCATAAAGGTGTTGGTAATTGTACCGCGGCTAATAAGCAGTTGAAAACAAGAAGTATGTGGCTGACTTATGTACTCGCATATATACTTGCATATTACAGACATAGAATACAGCCATATTCATCAAAGCGAGTTTCAAAACCACCCACGCAAGATTAGATTACAATATTAATCAGAATTCAGAGTTGAGAGGAGCGGAAAAATGCTTTGAGCTCGGCTGCTTGAGGTATTTCTGTTGCGGCCAGTTGTTTTGTTATTGTCATCTTTTCCAGTGCTAGTGAGTTCAGTTGGAGGAATTTAGTGGAAGCAACACAAGGAGAAGATAGACTGCGATGGTGGAAGGTCACTGCAGATGATCTGCAAGCAGGAAGATGGAGACAAAGTGCAAAAGCATGACTTGATGTAGTTATAGTTGAAGTTTGGTCGGCGTAGCAGCTCCTCAGTTTAAGCCCCCTCCCACTTTTTTTTTTCGCTCAATGCCACCATTTTTTTTCTGCTGCATGTGTTCAGACCCTCAGCAGCCTGTCAGCTATTGACGTAGATGGTAGGACACTAGGAAAAACACAAATATGTTTACAAAAATTACTCATAATCCATCCTAATGCACAGATACTATTTTATAGTGGGGGGGAAAAAAGAGTTACAGTGCTGCTTATGTTTCAGAAAACAAATACACACCAGTGATTTCAAACTCGGAGCCTTTGACAGTGTTAGTGAGGAATTAAAACTAAAAATAAAAGCTCTGTATTGGCTCCAACTTCTTCAACTCTGAACTAACTCCTACACGAACAGCCACGCACCCACGCAGGAACAGGGACACACACGTATAAGTGGCACATGTCACGGATCCAGCTGCACCACGAGAGACCCATCGGAGTGACAACAATTAGCCTGCTCAGTTCAAGCAAATTGAAGCCATTTACATAATGCATGCCTGCCATCACAATTTATCCGTGGCCAATTTGAAGCAGGTCTTTGTTATCTCATCACAACCTGTTGTTAAATCACCTTTGGCTTTTGTGCGCGGCATAAAGCCAAGTGATAATCTTGCACAAAGCTTTTCGCTCCCATGCGGCCATTGTTCAATAGGCTGTCTTGCTTTAATACAAATATGCCAACAAAGGCAGATGCACACATTGTCGATGCCGTGTTTACCTCCGTTTCAATTACTCAGCTGGCGAACACAAGCGGCGCCTGTTAGAGATTTGCTCACTCCAACTTATTTTGCAAGAACCAAACAGAAGACAAGCAAGTTCTTTTAGACACCTGCAGGTGGAGAGTCCATTCGTCGCTGTCTGAACAGCGATTATCGAATGAAGTCTAAAAGTCTCCTCCCTGCAAGGGCATATTTATTAGGAGGAACAGAGTGGGGTTGAGTGGACAGGTTTGGTGAACCCCCGGCCTCTGATAAGATCAGAGCAGGGGGTGTTTTACACTATTGTGAGAAACAGACTCTGCATTGTGAGGGCCAGACGTGATTGATTTAATTATTACATTGTGAGGGCCAGACGTGATTGATTTAATCATTACATTGTGAGGGCAAGACAGGATTGATTTAATCATTACAGTCTACATTCCAACATAATCATAGGATCAAACTAACCTGAAAACCCTAACAGCGCCATTTGCTGGATGCTACGCCGAAACGGCGGAGAAGATTCTGCTTCATTAGCTTGTTGTTTGGAAGCTACTTTTGATGGGATGCTGAGCTATAAATTAAATAGATGGCTTGATAAAAAAAACTGGCTGTGTATAATTCTTCAGACTGGATTTTTGAAAAATCACTCTGCCATTGCTCATAACAGTAGCTCGATTGCCAGGGTGATTTATGAAATCAATTTGTCTTTTTATCAGCGGCCAGAGTTTGAGATATGATCATAGTGTTCGCGTTTCAACTTGCTGTTTGTGCGTGTCGTAACGAGGCAGAAAAAAGCGACATTGTTTATGCTCGGCACGAGTGGCGTTGTGCCATGCTGCGAATGGCGGTATGATGATGATGATGCATTGAGCATTAATAAAAATTGGCACTTGGATGAAACTGTTGTGTTTTCCTGATGCCGTCAGTTTGGTCTGTATTAATATCAGCTGTCACGTGGATATCAGCACCAAAGTACCCATCATCTCTTCTGTGTGTTTGCAATATTTACCAAACATTTACTCACGCGGACAGAATGGCGAGTGATGTAATCAATCGGGGGCTGCAGCTCCATCCCTTCGTCTTCGAAGAAGATTTCTTGATTTTTACCCAGACATTTTGGACATTTCTTTGCTTGAAGTGTTTGGGGAAGGCTTCGTTCTTTTCCAGCTTGACTGCACCCCGGTCCATAAAGGCATGCTTGGATGATCTCGGTGTGAATGAACATGCACAGAGGTGGAAGGCCCCAGGGAAGAAAATGTAATTATTAAACCAGACCGCTTTTGCATTCTTAATCGAACACTGGGAATCCCTAACAAAGTCCACGTGCGGCGGAATGCCGATATAAAATAAAAACACCATCCTCCCCATGTGCCGCCAACAAACATGACACTGTACGTGCTTGGCAGCCGAGCCTCGGCTCCGTTCAGCCCAGTCAGCCTAATATCCTTTGGAGCTACTCCTCATGCTTTCCCAGGAGAAGCTGAGAGAAATTCTGTTTTGACATTGCTATCTGTCTAGTTTGGGAAAGAAGAATGATACAAAAGAGAATTAGGCTCCCCTGTGTATCTGCTTCAGAAAAAGATAAGCAGTTCATTTTGCCAGAGATGTCAAAGTGAGGAATCACAAGTGACAGCAAAAGGGATGAGATATTTCAAGATACGTTTTGATGGCTGCAGGTTAATCTTCAAATGTGTCAAGGATTTGCCAAACCCTCATGAAGTAAATCTCACTTTGATGTTCTCTCATTCTGTAACCTCTTTCCCTCTGTGTGTGTTTTTTTTTCCTGCAGTGAAGTTTGAAGACTGCCAACACAGCAGAGAGGTGGGCTTTGTTAGCAGCGACCCCAACTTCAGCGTGAGGCCCGACGGGGTCGTGTATGTCGAGCAGGCGTTTGCCAACCTCTCGGAACCCGTGCAATTCATGGTGACTGCTCGAGAGCTGTTTGACCCGCACATCTGGGAGACCACTGTTAAGCTAGCACCCGCTGGACATCCGCACCCGTTACCCCTGACCAAGGTACCTTCAGACTTGTTTGCTAACCATACGCCATAATTTAATGAACACATTAATTCACAGGTGTCAAACTCAAGGCCCGGGGGCCAGATACGGCCCGTCACATCATTTTATGTGGCCCGCGAAGACAAATTGTGCATCAAATTCGTGTGTCATTACTAGAATTGCAAATTCTCCTCACTTTTAATATCTTTTTTTAAGATTTTTTGACCAGTTTTTACTCGTCTGATTTGAAAACGAGTTGTCAGTTTGTTTTGCAGCTTTTACTGTATATAATATGAGGTGCTCATACATTTATTTGGGTTGACAGTAATAATGGCCCTCCGAATGAGTTTGACACCCTTGCATTAAATCGATGAGTGAGTTTTGACTAGCAAAGCTGTTGGATGTGGATGTAGTGTTTGCTTTCCAAGGCTAACAAACTCTTGATGTTATTGGAAACAACATTGTGCTTGCAGGTAAAATAAACTACAGAATTTCCTCCGTTTTTATTTGCTCTAAAAATCTGAATTTTTTTTAGACATTGCTATTTTTGCTACAACATCGAAACATCACAAGATCGCAGCTCAAAGAACGGCTAAAAGCTGACAGGCTAGCGAGTTCATTTTGTTAAGTGCAGCGAGACATGATGCCAATTACATGCTAGATTTATCTCCCGTCAGAGCCTTCTTGTGTTGCTATCTTGAGAGCGCATTCATTTTCTTTTAATAACACTTGCTCACCTGTTTTATTCAAAGAAAATAGCTCACCTGCAATGTTCATTTTCTCGTGCTTAATGCAGCATTTTTTGGCCTTTGAGCCTTTCTGCTGTGTTTATACACCAACGCTATCACACGGCACACAGGTAGGGCCTCTCATTGAGTGCTCTCCAACCCGCACTGATTTCATGGCACGGTGGCTCGCTTTCTCCACTAGCTTAGGGCCTATTAGTTATGCACCAATGCATATGAAATCCACTGGTTCCCGGAACAGGTTTTAGTGCTTATTTGATTTGCATTTTTACCACACTCGGTTCAAGATACACTCACCTGTTCATGTTAGATTACAAATGGAGCTGGCAGGTGGGAGATGCATTGGAACCTTTGGTTCATAGGTCAGGAAAAAAAAAAACTGTCTGCAATGCTAAATAGTTGCGCTTCTCATCCATGTATTTTAATGTATGACATTGAGGACAGAAAGCTCAATTGTGTGTCATTTTTAAAATACAACTACAGAATTTAACATTCATTTTATTCACTCGTTACTTTCATACGCACATCATTTGAAGATGTTCTCACTGAATACTGTGATCTCTTCATCTTCTCCAAAAGGATCTACAATGCTAAAGACTGAATATGAAAAGAACTAGGTGAAATCTTGCATGTTCGCAGAGTGAGCAATGAGCTCATTGTCCTCCTTGTTTGTTAGAGTGAAAACTTCCAGATGTCAGCTCCACAGCTTGGGGGGGCTTCAGGCCTGTAGAATGTCCCGCACAATGCGCACATACCCGGGAGCAGAGAGCTGCCAGCTGGCCCCGTTCGCCTCTGGCTTTTTCAAACCCCCTTCGTACACAAGGGTCACACTAACTGGCTCTGTGGCGTGTGCGCACAAGCACGCAAACACTCAAATGTGTATGCATATCAATATGTTGTGTACAAGTGGACATAAACACTTGCTGGCGTAATTATGCATGCATGCACTTGACTGGAGACTCAGTCGCTGTCCGTTCTGAAACAACATGCAAGCATTTTGTCCGAGCAAGCCCGGAGGTCCACCGCACTTGATGAAATCTCACAGGGGGAATGAACAGTCTGAGACCTGCCTCGCATCCGCATGCAGAGGGAAAGTCATGAATGAACTGGAGATAATTTTTCAGTTCATTTTCACTGACCACATCCGAGCTGGAGTACTTCCAGATTTGGTGCTGCTTTGCTATTCCAGGACCTGGATGACTTGCTGTGATTTATGGAGCCATGACTTGCCAGAATATTCTGAGGGAGGATGACTATCAATTTGTGATTATGTTTACCTTTATTCTTTTTGAGATTAGAATTAGCTAAATGAATGGAACATTTATAAAATGGTGGATTATTTTCTGGACGTTCCATTCTCGCTTAATGTCGACCAATGGGTTTTGAGTATGTTTGTGTTGGAAGGATAGTCCCAGAGGGTGACAAAGTCAATCCGGAACATTTTTCTGTGGATAGGAGACGCCAAATAGAGCACCTGAGCAAAACATGAACATTGACTGGAAGTGTTAGCATGTGTGTGTGCGACGTGTGCCGTGTTGGCTGCGTCCTTTTGGGATTATCTGAAGGATTTCTCCTGTGCGTCAGGTTACAACCTCGCTGCCAGATTAGGTGTGCATGCGCGTGTGTTCTGAAAGACCTTCAATAGGATTAGGTGGATTACAGCAATGCAACCCTTTTACAAGGAGAAACACCAAAGATGACAATTAAAAAAAACATGTTCCCATCTTTCTAAACCTCATTTCAACAGATGAGAACACAATCTTTTGCAAAATAGAGAGGGGCGGGGATGGGAAGTGTCAATTTTTTACTGGGTTAAAACAAGCCAGCCAACTCAAAGCATTGTTCATTTTTTTTCTAAAGTCCGCCTTGTAAATGAACTTTCAATCACATCTGACAGTCGTCCTCCAAGCTTCACATAATGAATCCCATTCAAGTAGATCTGAATCAATCAGAGGATGGGGAAAATGCTGACAGACACCAGAGTTCAATATCCATTTTATCTGATGATACTCTGACAGGAAAATGTCATATTGTTTACTGGGTTTCGCAGTGACAAAGACATGGGCGGATAATGTTGTCTGTCTGAGAAATCTTTAGGTGCAAAGGAATACAGAAAAAGCACAAAGAGCCTGCTTCGAGGCCATTGCCAGGAGCTTCATAAAAATATGGCAGACTCGTTTTTAAAAATGCCTTGTTCCCCTTGTAAATAAGTATTGTCGGTTGCTTGATACTTACTATTTTACATTTTTTCTCGTCTGAGTAAACAATTAAAAATCATTCCTGAGATTTTTTTAATTTAGATCTTTAAATTAAAAAAAAATGTCTCCTGTCTTATGGCTTATGTTTGTTTCTTTCCTCTCCAGGTTAGTATTGAAGAAATGCTATCAAGAGTCTTGGATTCCCAACCCAAAGTCATCAAATTTACCCGAAAACATCAAAGAAGCTCCTACGGGAATGGACTCAGGCGACAGAAGAGAGATTGGGTTATCCCGCCCATTAACGTACCTGAGAATTCCCGAGGACCCTTTCCTCATATGCTTGTCAGGGTGAGTGTTATAACATCTTACAGCCGAGGTTGAAATTCAATTAGAAATAACTTCCAGGACACAAATCTAAACCAATATTACACCAGATGTCAAGACGATGAAATCGTTGCGCTCAGATTTTTTTCAGAAAATATTGAATGCTATTCCCGTTTCCAGATAATGAGACAAGAACAGACGACGTACGAAAAGGTAAGACATGCTTAGTCTCCGAAGAATAGATCAATGTTCTACTCAAAAGCTTGATCCCGCTGCACCTTAAGTCAAGGGAGTTGTTTTTACATTTCAGCGCATTGACAGAAATTCTTTTAGAACACCCAGGAAGCCCAAATCTTACTCGATTCTTTTTTTCAAGGTTTTTTTTTGTGACCTTATTGACTGTTATTTTGCACACAGCATTTTATCAAACCAGTCCAGCAGTGTGAATATGATTGTTTATATTTTGGAGAGGTGCAATTTTGGTGAGAGATGACTTTTGTTTGTAACCTGGTTGTGATTGTCGCCAGCCGTTGACAATGTTCGAATAAGAAAAGTTTCCACGGAAGGCATACTGCTGCCGCTCTAAACTCGCCTTACTGGCCGCCTCTTATCTGTCACCCACACAGACATGCGGCTTTTCTGCCGGCATTTCGAACACATACACACACACGTATATATCCACACAAAGTCCCTTACGCCCATTTGTACAGCAAGGCTTACATCGGCGCATTACAGAAATCGCCTTTCCCAAGTGTGTTGGCACGAGGGCAGATTTTCCACTAAAGCTCAACAACACTCACTCAAACAAAACACACACAACAAGATGGAGTGGAACCAGAATGTGCTGCCCTCACAGGGAAATGGGAACTCCTTAATTCCCTTTTTCATCTTGAGGACTAAAATGTTGATGTTGAATTAATCCCCACTTGCTTCCTTTTCGGGATTCTAGTTTTACTCCTGACTGGAGGAGCAACTGGACGAATATGGAATAAAAATTTAGCTCGATAGAATTAGATTTTTCTGTCAGGTGAGAGGGTTTTTTTTTAGCCTAAAGATCTTTTTTGAGGGGTCAGAAGGGTTCCACAATATTTTTAATAGCAAAGCTGAGTGCATGTAATTGTCCTTATGATTGACTGTGATCTAACCAGCTACTCTTCTCTTGATGTCATCTGGGAGAGACTCAAACTCATAGAATCGTGCACAGG
Source organism: Syngnathus scovelli (assembly GCF_024217435.2). Lineage (NCBI taxonomy): Eukaryota > Metazoa > Chordata > Actinopteri > Syngnathiformes > Syngnathidae > Syngnathus > Syngnathus scovelli. The sequence continues at coordinate 4,367,057 of NC_090857.1, read as the reverse complement.
ATAATTGGTATAGATGATCTATGGCGAGACAGCGAGATGGATGATTTTAATGGAGAGAGGCAACATGGGAGAAACATTACACTTTGAATTGAATCCCCAGTGCTGTAGCTCCCAGTAACAAATTAAATCTCTGTGTAAGCTCAATCTTCAACTCTCTCTGCAACTCAACATCCACAGGAAAGCACAGCGGGCATTTCATGGGCTCTGTCTCTGATATTGCGAAGAGCATCCTTAAATTTATTTGCCACATTGCTTGTGTTAGGGAAACAATTTCTTCATTAAAACATCCATTTTGCCCATTTTTAATGGATTTATTAACTAACGTGTACATGTCAAGCCATTTTAATCATTTTTGTAAAATTTCTTAAACTGTCTCTTGCGTCAACAATTTAGCCTCAAATTGTTTTCTTTGTCATACATTGAAACATATAAATCACGGCATCCATCCCCGAGTCAAAAGTGCAGTGTCGCTCTCCATTTGTGACTGACATTCAGTGTCACTTCAGTTTTCATGTTCAGGATGAGAGTTTGTTGACATTTTCTTTCAAGGTTGGAATCAGGACGAGGCCCAATTTCCATTTCCTCCCGACTCGGTCGTCCTAGAATCTGTGCCATTCATGCTGACTCATCCAGACTAACAAGGTTTCCAGGAATAGTTGCTCTGATTTTGCTCCTCTTTTTCATGATGAGGACACGCTGCCTCATCCATTTTCTCCACAATGTATTTAAATAATTCACCTGTTACTTAGATATAAAATAGCGCAAGAAATAGGGGCATTTGTTCCTTGAATATACGCTCAGATAAATGTCTAATGGGAGGCACTCGATTCAGAGAATTGCTGTGTTTGGAAAAGGTACAAAGTAATGGTTGCTATGGTAATGGGGACTTGAGCGAAAACTGTTTTTTTTGTTCTTGTCTGTCTAAATTAAGCTGTCAGTTGAGAGGACCTGCGAGGCTTCTCTTTGTCTTGAAATACAGACTCAGTTCTTACATAAACAATTGATAACAAGTTTTGTGGAAAGAAACAGCACATCATATTAAACCGCAATTTAACACGTTTTCATTGCTTTTGTATACAATAATGAGCAATTCTCCGCAGAATCATCGACTGGCGCCTTTCAAAATAAAGGTCTTTTAAGACATGGTAGAATGGGAAACTCAAATACACACAAATGCTGAGTCTGAGGAAGCTCAGCCCTATTGGCTCCTTTAATTTGTTTTGTTTGTCGTGACAGAATTGCCTGAATACTCCCGAATGATCAATTAGCATCGACAAACACAAACACAATATGGCATTTGTTAGTAAAAGGACCTCTGCAGATATTTCAATAAGAATCTGCTATTGCGGGTCAACTGTTAATTGACCAGATCAATTTTGTCTAGCCCTGTGATACTCAATAGGCGGTCCCCGGGCCGCATCTGGCACACTGGCTGTCTATTTGTGGCCCACATCCTGTTCCCCCTCAAGAGATATGGAGCGCATGTTTGCATTGGCCTGTCTTCATTATGTCTACAATTTTCATAAAACAATCCAGTCAAAAACATGCACTAGCTATGATCAATAAGCTTTTAGGTCTGTCGAATTGAAATACGCAATGTGTTTTCTGAATTGAAGCAAGAACAAAGATATCAAAATAGACCATTTGTATGCTCTTTGGTGGATGTCCCCGCAAGGTATTGTGTGTGTCATTCACACTATTCCCTCTTGGGCAATTAGAAGGTGACAGTCCCATTAGAGCCGGCCGGCCCAGTAGTACAAAGGCCGTGTGCTGCTGTGGCCAAGCGCGAAGCTCAGCTTCTCACTAAATAACTGTCAACCACTCTGACCCCACTGGCGGCTCTCTCTGAACCTCTGCGGCTCCCCTCTGGACTCTCATTGGCAGCTCCAGTCACTCCCCGATCCAAACATGGCCCTCCTTTCAAGCCGGGCCTTCAACTGATAGGTTGGACCCAGCGCACCTTGGGCATGCCAGAAGTGCTTTCAACTGGGCTTCAGGTTGCTGCTGATTGGCCGAGCTCTCGAGGCCTCCTGCCTCCTAATGGAAGCACACGGCAGAATGAAAGACCCGAAAACCTAGTTGTTTACTTTTGTTCCCGTTTTGTGTTTCCATAGCTTGAATAATACAATACAACCTGAGACTTTACAGCCAGTTTTGTAAGTAAGACAAGACTGTGGGCCTCTGCATCCTTCATTTCCATCTCATTAGACATGAAATGTCTCTGCTGCTCTTTATAAAGGAACTCAATAGATATATTTTCTTCATTCGTTACCCACGCTGTGATTCGGGGGAATTAATGCCATTGTTAATGCAGAGAGACCGCTGGTACATTTCAACAGGATTCCGTCTTCCTGCGGAGTTCCTCTAAATTGCCTGGCTAATGCCATAATTGGGTTTGTTCGTCACTTCTTAACTCCCATTAATATTTGTTCTCCCTGTAATTGCTTTTTTTTTTTTTTTTTTTTTTTTAAGCCCGGTCCTACATTTCATTCCGCCGTCTGGTTAACGGTCTGAGGTGGAGGCAGTGACGCGCATGCATGAGCACAAGGGCATGCTTGAGAAAGCATCTCATCTATTTTTTAAAGCTACAAAATGTAAAAATCGGGAAACTGTTCTGTCCGCTGGGTAACTCATCAAAAATCAGACAATGGAGACGATTAAATTCTCATTGAAGGAGTGTGAAAAGAGCAAATGGCTTTAAGTTAAAATTTAAGAGACCGTTCGCTCCGAGTCGACTGAAATATTTTACCAAAACAATATCTGAATTTCACTTTCTGACAATTTCATTTTGCCTTGGATATCGTCCCGATCTTAAATTGTGTTTGTTCAACATCTGGACTGAAAAATAAGTTTTGAAACTGAGTGACTAATCAGAGCAAGTAGTGATTTCAACCAATGATATAGTAAAGTGGCAACCCGAACATGGAACAGCAAAACATATCTCAACAAACGAGTCAAAAACACATTATATCTCAAAGCCGCTTGGAGCTTTAATCGTTTTCTCTTTTGTTCCCGATCCCTAACGTCGTGCTCTTTATGAGTATCTGGAAAGCAATGTTGGCTGTCAACGAATCATTTGAGAGGTATTAAAGCAGAGCCCTTTGCCACTTTTCTCTTACAAACCTCCTGTGTGACTATTTATAAAGTAAGCCGCATCATTCTACTTTAATAACGCAGCTAAACACCTTCCCCGACTCTTTATAGTCAGTGGATGTATGTACGGTCGTCACTGTATTTGGCAGCAAATTAAGTCTTAAGGCCGTCTCTATCTTTTTGTTGACCGACCTTTTTATTTCATCAACCGCTTGACCGTTTTCGCTTATGGAATATTGTTCTGTGTGAGCGGTCGGCCTATCAGACTGGAATGCATCTTACCGATCAAAAGTGGAGCGCATCATCTCGGATGAGCAGCACAGCAGCAGCGGGCAATGAAGCAATGCAAAGCATACATTTTGGAGGGAGGGCGTTTAGTGTCGCCATCCGCATTGCGCTCAACGCGGAGTACGCAGATGTAGCAGCAGGGAGCCATGAGACGCGATCAAACAGGAATTGTTAACGATGTGCTTTTTCAGACGAGCACTTACTTTTGATAATGCCGCTTAACACGGCAGTTCACAGTGATCCTAACCTGAACAGATTTATTTATTTGTTTTTTTTGTTTTTTGTTTATTTATTTATTATTTAGTTTTGTTTGTTTTTCAGATCTAAATCAGAATCTTTAATGTGCTCACGCATCTCCTTTCTTTTACACTCGCTGGACTAGTTGGCTCCAGATACTAATGAGTATGGACTCAGTCTTGCAATTTCAACCTAAATGGTTGAGCAGTTATTAAAGAGTATGCCCAATTTAAATGCAAAACAAACATCTGAATCGTCACAAAGGTTGCTGCTGTCAAGTACTGCTTGGGTTGCTGGAGCTGTGTTTTGCGGTCTCTCTCCATTGTGGCCTTTGCTTTTGAAACCTGCAGGGGGGTGTTTCATGCACCATGATGGGAAACTGAATGACTGTGCCTGCAAAAGGCTTTGAAATGAAGGACTGCAACACATGCCTGAGCCATTAAGTGGACATAAGACATAAAATGGCCACCAAAGTGTATAAACCCACAGTTTCACATTATTATGTTCCATTAGCCCATTACGGTTAGTAGACCACCATACTGTGTGTACTACATCGAGATCCCTGCCTGACATTGTCCTTCAATAACCTCATGGTGGGAATATTTTTAGCCCCTGGAAGCTTTATACTATCAACGAAACAACAGATGTGTGTTAAACATATGAAAAGCAAAGTTACTTTGCTGAAATTTAGTTGTGTTTTTCTGCTGGGGTCATCGCTCAGGGTCGGATCAATCAAAGTAGATTTGGACAGACGGAACATTCGTGTTACACTAATTAGGCAGCGAGTCACTCCGCTCAATGAATATCCCTTTCTGCACGTCCCGTGTCACCCCCAGGAGCTTCACACAACAATGATTTTTCATCTAATCTTCTCTAACTCCACCCAGTTCTCAGTTCCAGTGCCTCTCTCCCTCCCGCCACCCTTTGCCATTTTTCTTCTCACGCTGATAGCTTTGTCCCAGAGGATCCCAGTAGTTGTCAGTAATCAAGGAAATCACTCTCAAAGAGCTACAAATAGGTCACTTATCTGATGTCTGGTCTGATCTGAGGGAGACAGACATCAAGTTAAGTCCCTTACATCTGCCTTTCTCTGCTATTTTTAGCCTGATTAGTAGCCAGTCACTCCGCTGGGAACTACTCCAATAAGAAAGAGAACTCCAGATAGACGATGGCGATAGAGTGAAAGAAAGACAGCGCTCGGGGAGGATGGAAGAAACGAATCTGAGCTTTTGTCATTAGTATTCCTTTCAAATGGTTCAATTGCGGAGTTGTCACTCATGGGATTCCCAAGACTCGGAGAAGTCAGGCTTCTTCATTTATGCCGTTTATTCGCATATCGTCTGCTTATTAAGATACACCAGCGAATGTGACATGCGATCTCAGGTGGCGGCAGTGTGGAATGTTAAGCGGGCTTGGCAGCAGAGGTCACGTTAGGAATATTGCAGCAACATGTCAACTACGTGGGGACCGCTTTACGATTCAGGCAACATAGAATTGAGAGGATGGGGTGGTGGGCGGGGGGTGGCGGTTTGAATTATTGAACTGAGCTTGTTCCACACTTTGTGAACACATTGTGACTTGTAGCTGCCAAACATTTCACACTAAGCTGCCTCTTGGACTAGTCGTTGGCATTAACATGTTTTTCTAGAAGAAAATGTTCACTTGGAATTCAAAGTGAATCAAATTGTTTTCATTAATGAATCTGACTTTGGCAGATAAACAATGGGCAGTGGGAAATGCAAATGGAATCAGTAGAACAGAACCATCCGGAGATTGCTGCGTCTGCTCAGCGACATGACTGATAGACATCCGTTGCCGTGCCGACGGAGGGAAAACTGTAACCTGTGAAAAAGGTTTACAGCAAAGGTGTGCATGCTCTGTGGCTGCGGGAAGACAAGTGTGGAAATTAAAAGAGAGGGTATCATGTTCAAACAGAGAGATGTTTTATGCAGAAGCCGCCGTCAAAGCTGAACGGATGAAGTCATTTCATTTTCATGCATGATCTGCGGACTCGCAGAGCGGGGAAATTGCATAGGAGAGGAAGAGAAAGATGATTCAAGCTTTCACTTTTCTCCATTTGAGACGGTGATTATTCCCTCTGAATTGTAACCAAAGTAATGGTTCAGACCCATTTAAACAATCGCCCAAAAAAAAATCAGTTTGAGAAAATATGTTATGAGCGTCCTGATGGAAAGCATGATTGTGAGAGATGCTTTTGTGCCCCTTGAGCAAGGGCAAAGAAACCCCAAACGTACCTTCATGCAACGTTGCCTTCAACAGGGTGAAAAGTGGAATGATTCAGGGTAATGGGTCAAAGGTCGTATCAAGCTCAAACTGCAATTTCATCTTTTACACGTGTCTTAGGGGCATGGACCGGTAACGAACAATTCCACGTTTCGCTGTCTGTTAGCTTAACTGGATTCAAAAGTTCGAGACACTTGCAATTGATCACATTCTCACCAATAAATAAATAAATGTCAAAACTATGCAAGAGTCATAGATTCAAATTTTCTTCACCACAAGCACTTTTATTTTTACCGCGTTGACAGATCAATGCACTTCATTCAGTGTCGTAAAAAGGATGCGGAGGTGCGACTGTTCCATCAGTAACTGAAACCAAGCGATCCGATCTGTCACTCTAATGACGGTGACTTTTGGGAAGGTAATGAAAATCAATGCCACAAAAAGAAGTCCTACAAATGCATCCTTTTTTTGTCAGCTTGGTGCTGACCAAAAGTATTGATATTTTTATTGTTGGAGCAAAAGCTAAACGCTGAAAGGTGTTTTGAGAAGAAAACATGTTCCTCTGCATTATGTGTTAATAACACCCCAGGTGCACAATGGGATATCACACAAAGACGTTTGTTCTTGGCAATTATCAGGTTTCATCATCCCGGCGGCAAGCTTCCCGTTCTGCACCCTGGTAGCTAAAAGGAAGTCATATTTACTCCTCAAGTTTGCAAAGAAAATGTCACATGACCATCTCTGCTTTTGTTCATATCATCTAGTTGACAACAAGACATCGTCCCATACTTGGCATATTATATTCAAAACAAAATGATTGATTTGATTTTTCCTCTCTGACTCTTTCCTCAGATTCGCTCAGACCAGGACAAAGATGTCGGCATCCGCTATAGCATCACCGGGGCGGGTGCCGATCAGCCCCCCAGCGGCATTTACAACATCGACCCCATCAGCGGCAACATGTTTGTCACCCAACCCCTGGACCGAGAGGAGAGAGCCTCCTTCCATGTAAGACAAGAAATCATTTTCTATCTTAAATGCCAGATTGACTTTTCCGCCCAAGCCGGTCTAGTTAGCTCCAATGCAAACATGGCTGCGTGTTTTCTCTTCTATTTGAAAACCACCACCTCAAATGCAATGTACCCCAGGGAATATGTTAACCAATCCACTGAGGTTTACGTATTAGATTTTATAGGCTATTTATAGCCACTGAGGAGAGTTGGGGTGAAGGGTGAAATATTTTCTTCTTCCTGGAAGGGCAGAACAGAAAATAATTGAGAAGCGCTGGTTTATGGCATAAGCAGGTGGAGGTTCCTCCACTCACGTATTGCACTCCTCCCGTTCAACGTTATGGCCAGGAGCCAGCCTGACAAAATGCTGCAAGCACGCTTCGTCATCACATGGTAAAGAGTCGAGCGTCCCCTCCGGAAGCTGGTGTAAACTGCTTTACTGTGAATTAATTATGCAGAGCACATGAGAGCTCCTTTAATATCAGGCCGTTGGTTAATATACACACGTTGCAGCTTTGAGTTGATATCGCCAAAGAGTGTGACACCTCCACTCAAGGTGCCACAAGAGAATCAGACCTGTGCTGGCTGTGCTGCCTGTCAGCGTGATGGATGGCCGCGCTGCTGATAGAACGAATGCAAACGCATGCGCCTGTCTCCGAGGAGAGATGGAATAAAGGGGAGTTGATCACTTCAGCGCCTCTGCCAACACACATACACACACACCGTATGAACAAACTCAAACCTTCAGAGGAATGTCTTCTTGATTGAATTGTCTTGTACTTTTGAGGATGTTTTCCTTTCCGTTTTAGATGAGTGCCTTCTTAACTTATGCGCTTAGGATGTGTGAACGAACACGTATGCGTGTTTGTTGCCCGCACGCGGTTTCAGCCAGTGAATTGGGATCGATAACGCTGCCAGATTATTAGTCCCTCGGAAAGAGTCACACCGTATGAGGGAGCGGGTGGATTAGTTGGTGGACTCTTCTCCTTGAATGGGGCCCCTAATTAGACTTGTGCGGACCCGTTGCTGCTTGCGACGTGATGGATGATTTAGGGTTAGAGAATGTTGCAAGCGATCGGCCCAGGAGAAATTTAACCCATCTCTCATTTTATTCCAACTTGACAGGAATTTCCAAGCACCACCGAGCTCTTACGGGCCAAACTTAGCTTGTTAGTTGGCCGCCGGCATGAACAGAAAGATGCCCCCTCGGTTTTTGACAGACTTGCACAAGGGGGAAGTGGAGAGAGTGGATCGGAGTCTGCATTTAGCTTTGTCAGCCAAAGCTCCTGTGACTCAGCAAAGCAATCGGGCAAATGACATTTAGGATTTTGCGCTTAGTTGTGTTGTACGAGCACATGAATTTTAGTGGGCCTCAGTCACCCAAGACAAAAGATAAGTTTTACATAGAGACTTTTCAAGTATAGTATAGTGCATAGATTGCTGTTTTTGTGGACTATGAAAGTCAAAGGTGTGTGGAAACATGATTGGAAATTTGGTTCTTACTTTAAAACACTGTTGTCAAACTCATTTATGTCGTGGGCCGCATTGTCGTTTTTTTGGAGGAGCATTATGACTACTACTATAACTGCACAATTAATGACTAATTTTGAAATCAGAGACTAGTAAAAACTGTTCAAATATTTTTTTTTAATTGCTACCAATATCTCTATTATTTAAGAGTCAAGTGAATTTGTAATTTTAGCACTGACACATGATGTTGAACTGTCTTCGCGGGCCACATAAAATGATCTGGTGGGCCGTATCGGGCCCCCGGGCCTTCGAGTTTGATACTTTAAAAGGACAAATGAGCAAACACAAGCTCAGGTGTACCTGCTCCACCAAAACTAGTCCAACAGAATACCAATGTCATTTCACACGTACTTTTGCAAAGCGCATACATTCCTCCAAGCCCACAGATCACATTTACATTTTTTTCGACCGGACAGGAGAAACACACACACTGCCCCATCCATCTGCAGGGCATATTCCAAGGAACACACAGACACACACCAAGGACGGAGGCATGCATGCTGAATAACACATATAAATCCACGTGCAACACGGCCTAAGTAAACAGAGTCATAAAAGGATGCAAACAAAAATGCGGATTCGTTATCACACATGCTTGCACACCGGCGATCGCACTTAATGAAGTTGCGCATCTTTCAGCGTGCCATATTCACTGCAGCGAAAGCAAATCGAGCTGCTCTGTTTGTTGTCGTCGTCGCTGTGGCTCAGCCAATGAGAAAATTGCACTTTGAGGGTCATTAAGTGGCTCAGGAAGGCTCTCGTAAATGGCCGTGGCTCTCCCGGGATGTAGCTCCACCTGCATCAGCGCTCTGCTGATAGGTGGGACTGTGCTTTAGTACATTCCGATTGGCAGCCATGTTTGATGCCGCTTTAAATAATCTTCTGTGGATGAAGAATTCAAGTTTCCAGTGAATATACAATATATGTGGGTCACACAGCCAAGATGGTTACATTCAATTCCTGCCAAGTGTTGTTATGGGAGAGAAATGAGGGTGTGAAAGCAGCCTTATAGATTAAGACAACTCAAGTGAGTGGCCATTACGCTTGTCAGATCTGTTCAAGCAAAACGGCCACATTCACCAACGCTGCCATCATCTTACATTTGCTTCCACAAATAAATTCATCTCATAAAACCTTAGCTAATTAAATGAAGCTGTTATTGAACAAGTCAAAGTTGGACCGAGAGCCTCGCTGTCAAGATCTATCCTCGCTGTTCATTCCTTGAGTTGAATCGTAACAATGATGTGCGTTCACAGCTGCGGGCCCACGCGGTGGACATGAACGGCAACCAGGTGGAGAATCCAATCGATTTGTACATCTACGTGATTGACATGAATGACAACAGGCCCGAGTTTAAGAATCAAGTGTACAACGGCTCAGTAGCTGAAGGATCCAAACCAGGTAAGACCAAAGCCGGGGCCAATATGCACGACAGTCAAAGCGAAGTCAGGTTTTCCCACTGTGGGAAATCGTTAAAAGCACTTGTTTTTGGAGTTTGTTTGCTTCATGAGACATGTCTATAACAGTGTATGTATTATTAGTAAACGCTGTGGACCATAGAAAAAAGTTGCTCTTGCCAGAGTATTAAGGAACAGAGCCGTGGTCAGTTGCAAGCTAAATACGAGAGCGGAATGTTTAAGTAGATTTCTTGTCTCGACTGGACGAACTCTTGTTCTAACAATCAGACCCTGAGGACCCGTGTTTGTTTTCACAGCGTTCAGTTATTGTTCTGTTGCAAAGTTTTATCTCAAGGGGATTTGTAAACAATATAGGAAGGCATGATGTGTGTCCGTGTGGGGAGGGGAGGGGGGGGGGTTGTCTCAGTGGAGCGTGGATCTATATACAGAAAACCTAATTAGAGAGAGCAACCAGACATTTCTCTGTCTTTTTTTTTATATTTCATCATTGTCATGCTCACTGCTTAGTTCAAAATGAGAATGTAAAAGGGCAATTGTGTTGCGCTTGAATGCAGGTTTGATGAGAATGCGTTTTGTCAACCAAATTAACGGGGAGGGTTTCGTCTACGACGTAGTTGCTCCTGTCTGTGTTTGATGTAAAACAAGTCATGTTTTGGGTTATTGCTTCCTGAATAGATTTGTTTTAATTAGGAAACAAAGTTGAAGATCACAAGGATAAAAATATTTTGCTACACGAATAATGGATCCAGTTAAGGTTCACTTCAGGTCAAATTGCGCTTTGGAAATAATCCCTAACAATGAAATAAATTTTAACAGAACAATACCCTGTTTTTTACGATTTAGATATGAAATGAGCTAGTTGCTGTTCAACTGAAGTTGTGCAAAAAGAAATAAAAAAGAACAAGGCATTAAAGCATAAATATTTACTTTTACACATCTTTTTTTCAGATTTATCCAACCATTGGCAAGTAAAGGAGAACATGCACGCACACACACCCATATAGCAAGCAGCTTCGTCTGCAGACACACTTATCAAAGGTTCAGTGAAGCACTACAGCATATCTCCCAAAGTAATGTAGCATGAAAGCCACCAAAGAGATCTACCGGGAAGCATTACCGTCACCAGATGTTACACCATGAGGGAAGCAAAGCAACAGCAAACATCAATTTCAGCCAGCTTTGTTTGTCACCTCGCCACACCACCAAACGTGCACGCATGGTTCCAGAATAAAATTTTTAACGGTCCTGAAATGATTTTGATGGCCATCTGTGTGGTTCGTTTCCGGCTCACTTGAAGCCACTCTTTGTATTGACAATTCATACATACAAAATAAATATGGTAAATATATAAAAGAAAAAGCTAACATATATATGGAAAAGCTAAAAAGATTGAGAACAATTTATGTACAATTATTACTTTCAGTACAGGAACGTGTTTTGGTGACAGGCACTGATTTTGGAGCCTTGTTATACCTGGCGACTTTTTTTAAAATTATTTATTCAAATTCGACAGGCCTGATGACAACACTGTTCGTTGCGCTGACAAATGTAAAACGGGGACTTTCAATTTACAAAGTATTAATCATGAAAAATGGACGCCGCCATTTATAGACCTAGTCACTCTCACGAGAGTTCAGATTTTTTAAGTAATCAATTCTGACCTACTAACGTGTGAAATATTAAGTCATGTATTTGATATCATTACATGTACAGCAGCTACAGAATTAACAGTGATCATCACCCTCTTCCTATTTTTCATCTCATCCACAGTGTACACAGGGTCGAATGATTAAATCCATCGCTCGCAACAATCTCACATTTAGTAGTCAGCTGTATTAGCAGACGAGGTGCTAGTCGCGCTTCGACGACACTTGCTCTGCAACTGATAATGATTTCACTGACTGAAAAAGTGAGGAGGATGTGGAAGAAACTATATTGGTAACTGTGATACGGGTGAAAGTGTAAGTGTCACGCAAAAGTGTTATCAAAAAGGTGTTTAATCCGCCGTAGTCAGTATAAAAGTGGAATCTTATATAACCACAAAGCATGGAGCAGGAGTGTCAAACTAACACACAGCGACAAAGCAAACTTGTGAATGACTAGTTTTGAAATCAGAGACGAGTCAAAACTGTTCAAATTGTTTAAAAAGATGAATGGTAATAAAAATTGCTAGCAATATATTTGAAAAGTGAAGACAATTTATAATTTTAGTAATGACACAAATGCAAAATTGGTCTTTGCGGGCCACATAAAATGATGTGGCAGGCCATATCTGGCCCCCGGGCCTTGAGTTTGACACCTATGACTTAGAGTGTATGATTTCTTTTTTTTTTTTTTTTTTTTTTATGACTGAAATTCATATTTAGATTTTGGCATTTAGATGACTTTTCTGGTCGCAAAATATTAGACACACACACTGTAATCTTCTCTGATAAACTCAGAACTGCTGTTTTGTAATCAGTTGTTGCATATTAGAAATCAAGAACTGATTAGAATGGAAAACAATTCAAAGAATGGCCTACAACAGAATGCCTTTTTTTTCCCCCCCAAACAATTTGTGTGACTGAAAGTATGCAATTATGTCAGTTCATCTTGCCAAACTCTCCGAGAGCATCAGACAGAACCACTCTGCCGCATTTCGAAAATCCCCTCTTGCGTGGAATGCGATCTTTGCATGGAGCTAGCAATGGCTGCCAGTGACCTCATGCGGTAATGGCGAGTTTCCAAAGTTACTTTCCTTTTTGTTCCTCTGGGAGCAGCGGGCTCCATTAGAGGCTATCAGCACCCTGCGTCGCCTCATTGTTTCCCACAAGATTCACTATTTCAGCCTTTTCTCCTGACTTGCTTCCCTCCTCAACCTGCACTTCCACCCCAATTTCTCCTGCTCCGATAAGACTCTCATGGCTGCTCACTTTGTGGATTTCCACTTTGTTAATTCCCCTCTTCACTTTCGATTTGGCGATTTCATACCGTTTGTTGATATCTAGCCTTCTTTCTCTAATTTCTTCAAATATGGGAGGCAGAAGTTGATTCTGGCAGAAAGCCTCATATAGGTCACGAATAACACACGAGCAAAATGACCAATAATATTTGCATTTGCCAGCAGAAAAATATGTTCACCTCCAGTGATTTTGGTGAAAAAGCAATTAGGATTCGGTATTAGTATTCAAATTAAAGAGGAATTAAACAGGCTCTGAGATGAACCCTTTTGGGCATGGCGGGCGTCTTTGTATATGAGATGAGGCGATCATGAATCTTCTTATTATAATGAAAGGTAGTAGAGCCAAAATGTGAAGAGGCTGATCATACTTTCCAGAAATTGGACCTTTTTTTTTCTCACTTTTGACATTCTTTTAACTGTCAACTTTTCCTTTCTGGATATGCCAAACTCTGCTTTCTAGCTTAATGAGGTTTGAAATGGAATTCTTGGCTACAATTACCCTGTCACGGGGATGTACCTGCTGACTTTTCTTTGACTTTGACAGTCTTGTCAAATAGATTATGGAAATATATGGATTGAAAACATATTCATATTTACCCTCCGAAGGAGCGACAATTTACTCTGAGGTCCAGCACGGACACTGATCAGCCTTGATTTTATCGGGAAAAAATGTCAGTTGAAGAAAATGCAGCCTTTTTTTACTGTCAGCTCACTCTAGCATTTTTACATTACACAAGCCTCTTTTTTTTTTTTTTTTTTTTTAATCTCATCAATAGCAACAACCTGCAATTGGCAACATTTTCCCAGAAACTCAGCCAGAGATTTCTTCTTGTTCTAGCACAAAGTGTTTCTAATTGCGCGGTCGAACCGGAAGGCCCATCTGACAAACATGTATTCATCAATAATTGCCCTCAGGAAGGCTGCAGAAACAAAATGGCCTTTTGTAGTAACATATGGACCCCCTGAACACAAACGCACTCGGCCTTGACTCATTCTGACGATCCTTACTATAATAAAAGCAGCAGTACTTTGCCTCATATTGAGATTCATATTCTTTGTACTTCAACCAAAGTTTGTATTCTGAGCTTGACTTTTGTCATTTATTCAAAGTGTTTAAGACGTCATCATCTTTTCTGTGGGCAGGCTCGTCTGTTATGCAAGTGACAGCCAGCGACTCGGACGACGCTACCACGGCCAACGGCATGGTCCGCTACCGCATTCTCTCGCAGACGCCCCACAGCCCCATCCCCAACATGTTCACCATCAACAGCGAGACTGGAGACATTGTCACAGTTGCAGCTGGTCTGGACAGAGAGGTTTGTGGGACACATTTGAAAAGAACCGGGATACTGTGACCGAGCGTGTAACTTCATTTACTTGAATATTAAAAACGAATTTTCCTCATTGAAATGAATTGAAATGAACTTCATCAGTTCCAGCCCCCAAAATAATTCAAAACAGTCTCATGTATCAGTACTGTCAGAAACAAAGGAGTCCGTCATTTTTTTGTCTACGACCAACCTGTAATGAATCCACGGCCCGATTTTGGGCCCTAGCCCACCAGTTGAGAACCAGTGCTTTAAAATATGAATCCATGTCTCAGCCAAAAATTGCCAGATTATAATTTTTAGTCTGGTCTTCAGAAAAGAAAACTTTCAAGACATGAAATGCTAACTTACTGCCAAATGGTTGTCAACAAATAACCAACCTAATGACAAAGAAACTATAAAGATAAACAGAACAGTTATTGCTACTGATAAGGTTTTTAGAATTTCACTGTCCTTGTATTATTTTATTGTATTTTTTTTTTTTTTTTTTTTTTTTTTTTACCACTATGGTTATCCTTAAACCTAACAGCACAACTTGTCCCACTTCCACCCGATTCTTCTAACGAGGGAGGTCACTCAGGGTTCATCTATGTCCATGCCTTTAGGCTCCACAGAGCAGCATTTTTCTTGCTGCAAGAAAGGAAATGCGAATAGTAAATCCAGGGAAACATTTAAATTTGTATGCCGTCGTAATGAGTGTAATTTCATCTTGTAACTTACTTGGTTGATTTTTACAGCGGGCATAAAAGCACTATTGATTGTATCTCATAATGTTTATATTCTGAGACGTCTCACTGGTCCCTCTCAGCACTAAACCCAGTGAGCCAACACTTTTGAAATGAAAGCTGCGTTTAACAGTAGAAAGTAAGCATGTTTTGAAAAGTTTCACTTAAAGAACAAAACCTGAACATAATATTTCATTTTTCATTCCTTGTCTGTGGTTGGCATGCTGACGAAGTTTATGGAACACTATCAGAGTTGAGTAAACATGGGCCATCTTTGTGTTCCTGCTCTTATTTTGGTCCATGCAGACGTGATAGCTGCTGATGGGAGGCAAAGAAAAGCGATTGATCTGAACACATCCCGCCAAACTAGGTCCTACCTTTCCTGTGATTAGGCTTCTCGCACCAAAGCTGTGACTGCGAGTGCACCATTCTGCTGTTCAGCTCATTAAATCAAACACACTTAGTTACACGGACACCTTTGCGAACGCATTTTCACGTTTCAGTGACACGGAGCAGTGAACATGATAAGATGGCTGCCAGGTGCCTCGCTGATGTAGTGAAAAGACACCAGTGCTATCACATACCGTTTGTGTCAGCAATCAAAGTCGGATAAACACCTTTATAGCTTTCCCTATCGCTTCCTCTTACAGTTGAGCTAATCCTCATCCACCACAGTGGTGTTTAATTAGAATATTCATGTGTTAATTAACAGGTGAAGCAGTTTGTCTTATAGTGAGGAGATGAGGTTACATGGGCTTTTGCCTAGTTATTGCTTCCCCTGACATTACTGAACGCCAATTATTGTTATAAGCATTCTCTGGCAATAACCTCCCTCGGGCTCGCTCCTCTCAACCCACGTGTTTTCACATGCTTCATTTGACAGCCTTAGTCATCTTGCTTTGTGTTAATCATGCCAGCGTAAGATGACTTGGTGTATTCAAATCAAGAGTTTATCTATCTATCTATCTATCTATCTATCTATCTATCTATCTATCTACGTATCTATCTATCTATCTATCTATCTATCTATCTATCTATCTATCTATCTATCTATCTATAGATTGATATAGATACATATACATATGTATACATATATACATATACATACCGTGTTTTCCTGACTATAAGTTGCTCCGGAGTACAAGTCGCACCAGCCATAAAATGCATAATAAAGAAAAAAAAGACTTATATAAGTAGCATTTTTGGGGGACATTTTTTTGATGAAATCCAACACCAAGAACAGACATGTCATGAAAGGGAATTTAAAATAAAAATAGAATAGGCAACAACAGGTTGAACGGTACGGTATGCTAACGTTACATAAACAAATAAACAAATAACTAAGAACCTGACATATTAAAGTTATTCAAATAACCATAGCATAAATAACATGGTAACAAGTTTGTCGAAACATCCGTGTCACTCCAAATGACTAAATCCCACGAAATCTTCATCCTCTGTGCAACTTATAAACAACTCCGCTAACCCTCAAAGTAGAAGATGCGGCGCTTCCGCTTCTACGTGGCTTACGTCAGACTCGTCAGTTGCATTTCCAATTATTCCACAGGCCTAGAGCGCCCTCTTGCGGTTTAATGTGAAAATAGCATGTGAAATGATCTGATGTGTTAATAATTTCACAAGTAAGTCGCTCCTGTGTATAAGTCGCACCCCTGGCCAAATTATAAAAAGGTTGCAACTTATAGTCGGGAAAATACGGTACATGTTATACATTTTAGAGTTTACGTACATATTAGAGTTTACATTGAGCTTCTCTCGTTTTCAAGTTGGAAACTACCAACTCAACTATACAATGTGATAAATTTCTGTTTGACGTCGCTAAGATCCTCAGTAGTATGCTCAAGCCAGCCGCATCTTGGTTCCACAGCTGGCGAGATAACATTCTTTGTAAGCAGCGGCTGGCCTGGCAAAGACAACCGCTGTCTTTCATTAGCCCAGAATGTCTCAATCCCCCCAAGCCTGGAGCCTCCAACAGTCTGGTATGGCACGATGTGATGTGGCTCTTTGCCAGACTGTCCGCACCGCTGTTGCCAAGCCGATGCAGGACTACGCGGCCTGTGCTGGCTGCAGGCGATGAGTTCCCACAATCTGGCTCTATTAGTGTCTTTGCATTCCACCTGGAGAAGAATGCATGCTTAAAATGGGCCGGGTGGGAGCTGTATGGTCTATGAGGGTCGGAGTTATGTTAACTGGATGCTAGTCTGCACCAGCTAATCCCCTGGAGAATTGTGAGCAGGTTGCTGAATGAGAAGTAATGATGCATGGAGGTGGATGAAGCTATTTTGGAGCCAACACTGAATCAAGAGAGGTGAAAAAGATGTTCTAAATATAGTGTCAACTTTGCATTGACCTTTTCTTGAGAAACTTTTCTTTTGTTGCGCGGTTACAACCACTTTTGACACTTTTCACAAATAGGCAGAAAACAAAAGATTTACTTTGATATGAAATACTGAACACTTAACACTGTAGCGCCTAGACTGATTTAAGACTAATGCTATTTCTTTTTTTAACTAAGTGAGGTAACAAACTCATTGTTGCTTCTCCTCCCACTAAGATGTGATGTAATTAATTCCAAAAGGCTTTTAATGGATGTGTCAAAAACCTTCCACCGATGGTTTGTACAGACATATTGTGTGTTCAACAAGGTGTCCTTGTCACTTTTGTTTAGCTTCTCTTCGTCCCTGTGTCTTATTCATGGAGGATTCTGTGCTTGTCGTGTTCCTATTTAATTCATCACATTCTGGCTAATATGGTAGCAGCTTCTATACATACACAATTGGGCAAAACTTGGAACCCCTGTGTTAATAAAAGATATGTAATAATAATAATAATAGTGGATGCTATTTGTCAGTATTTCATCTTTTTATATCTCGTTGACCAACAACATTGCTGCATCAACAGGAAATGGGCAAAGCACAACCCCCAGTTTCTCTTTTTTTTTTTTTAAAGCTAGCTAAATACATTGTGCTTTTCTGTTATCATACACTAATTATTGTGCAAACAAAAAGAATAATTGAGGAAAATGATATTTGCCGCAAATGGACTCGACGTTTTCCCGACGCCTCTTACTTGCCTGATGTAAAATACACAAAGTTGTTAATTGTGGACCAATGGTAAGAGGTTTTCAAAGTCAGCTTTCAGTGGCGTAAAACACACTTTGGATATACGCAGAATGCTTTGGGATTTGGGGAAAAAGCAGTGCTGGACTCTAATTGAACTGCTCAGCGTTTCTACAGGACTCATTAGAGAGCCTCTTACTAGCTTGTTTGGCCACTTTTAGACTACAAAGTGCACTTGGCTGTGTGCGTGTGCCTGCGCCTGCACGTGTTTCCCACCTGTTCCATCACACCGGACCATTAGTCGATACGCATGTGTGCACTAGAAGGGCCATGAACACCCAAATAGCCTCCGATGAGAGATTAAAAAATACTGCAGGTGCGAGAATGCCTTTTTCTCATCCCCAATTATATGAGAGCTCCACCTGCTGGCAGTCGTCAAAGAACTAAGCAATAGTTTCTCCTGCAGTCTTTGTATCGATATGTATGTGACTGGATCTTTATGAGACTGCCAAGGGAGTCATTTAGTCTGAAGTGCTTTATGAAGGTGATCTCTTATTGATATTTCATTACATCTCTGATAGAGGTCAGGTTGGAATCAATCATTAATACGACTGCGTGGGTGTGGAGCAATAAGCGTTTGCGTACTTCATGAAATTCACCTAATGACCTCTTTTGGGTTTCACTAAATGTCTTGTGATGCAAGTGGATCTACAATAAGATGCAATATTAATTCCCCCAAAAATCGTTGTTTCAGAGAATGTGCAAGGATGTGGTTAGTGAGAGTTCAAGAGACCAAGATGATGTGATGCAGAAAGGGGATCAAACGAGCCGCAGAACGCCACTGAACAAAAGCGCCCAATAAACTCGAAATAAATGAAAATGATCTGGCAAAGGCCTCGCTACCCGACCGTGGCGGCACGACCCCTCCCCCATCCCCCATCTTTTCAAAGAGCTGCTTTTATTATCCTTCCCTTCAGACAGTTCCTGACATTAGTACAGCTTATAGAGAAGCTTTTTTTAGAACACACACATAGCCAGCACAAAGCTGAATAAGGCAAATGTATAGTCTGTCAACAGGAGATTATCAACTGGCTACTCCGTACATGTTCAACAAAGCATCCGGCTCTGCTGACTCTGACCTGTCCTTGACGTCCATTCTCTGCTCCTCTATCTCTGCACCCTGACTCAGACTTCGACTTAGAAAGAGACCACTTAATAACTATGAATACTGCAACCATTGCTACGATAGGTGCAAATACACTAACACTTGTGGATCGTGCATGAAGAAACTGTATGTTGTACATGTATTGGTCCGTTTTCAGCACCATGGACAGCTACCACAGTGAGCCATTGAAGGTGCTGTTTTCAGGGAGTGACTGCTTTGTGTGCTGCGGTGTATTATGGCACACGCGGGTTCAGGGCAAGACTTCTTAACATTTAACCATCATTTCACTTATGATACAGTCAATTTGTTATTTGTGCAGTAGAAGATATCCGTTGTTCCATTTTGCTGGCTTTACATGTTTGTTGATGTTTCCTTGTTTCTCTCCACTTCTCTTTCCAGAAAGTCTCCCAGTACACTATTATTGTCCAAGCCACTGACATGGAAGGAAACTTGAACTTTGGCTTGTCCAACACAGCCACAGCCTTGATCTCCATCACAGACATCAACGACAATCCCCCAGAACTAACCGTCAGGACGGTGAGTGCAAAACGAAGAAACCGAGTAAACATTTTGAACTTCCTGCTCCTGAGGGGAAAACGATCCCAGTAAGATTTGGTGTTACATAATACCTTCATGCTCCATTAACACCACAAGACAGAAGTAAGATTCTATATAACCCATATATTGTGTCTTATATTCTGAAAGTCAAGAGATGGTGTTACTTTCTGCATCAGAAGCCACAGGCGATGTAAGCAGTGTCAGCATCACACAGTGTGATCTCCGTCCCCTCGGCTTTGCTGTCGTCCGCCGCATGCCAGGACAGTTCCAGTCGCGCGCTCTGATAAGAGCTCCCCAGATGTCAGCAAACGGGGAGCTCCTCGCTCGCTCGCACAACCTCCATCTGTGTTGCTGGCCGCCAACGCCGGTCCTCACGATAGCAGTCAACTGTAGTGTTGGGCATCAACAAGAGTTGTGACACTGTTGTATAGCAACAACTGGCACTTTAGCTTTTCCTTAGTTTTCTGATTTAAGTTTAACATTGATGTGGACACATTGAATTGAATTGTGCTATAGGGCCAAAAAAAAAAATCTGTTTTAATTGGATGCCAACGTTGGTGCTATGTGTCCACGCGTGTCGTCCTAATCAAAACCGAAAGCTGAAGCGCTGAAATACCTGAAAGAGGATGAGAACGTTTGATTTTTGATTCACGCTTCCCTCTGCTGCTCTCCACTTTGATGTGAGTTTAAAAGCAGCAGGAATGCAAAGCGACTTGGCTGTGTGAGGTGGCAAAATAAGAATAAGGTTACAAGCTGGTTCCTCAGCGTTCCTCATCACGCCGCTGTGAAGCCACAGTAGCCATCTACTGCTACTGCTGAAAAAGCTTTTAGTGTAGTAGCATTTTGTTTCATGCTAATTGAATCATTAATTTTGCATTGCTCTTGCTAAATACTTTGGCAGGTTTTCGAACCCCCATTGCCATCCTCATGGGCCTCAACTCTTATTTTAGGTTTATTAATTTCTATAATTGTTCATATATTTAATTTTATCGGTACAGCACAGGAGCCTAGAAAGCATTGTGTCGTCAATACGTTTTATGGCATTTGAATGAGGTTTTACCGATTTACTTTTCGATTCCATTTGCAAAGTGCACTGGAGTCCCTTGTAACAATTAACGTTTGCCCCACGCTCGTTCACATTTCTGTCGAGAGAGTGGCCATTTTGCCCTCACTTCCAGTCCGCATCATTAAGTGTGCCTCTGAGAGCGTCTATTCCATTTGGCTGAGTGACAGCATGGCCAAACTGGCTTGGAAGGTTTTTAGTTGTTTGTGCTAAAAGCTTGGGGCGAGCATGAAACAGAGGCGCTCGCAAGCCAGTGCTGCATTTTTTATTTCAGTCCCCGTGCTTGTCGCTCGGGCCGTACTGCAGGGCATGGCAGGAGGAGAGGTAGAGATGTGAGGAAGTTGAGGCTCAAGTGCAAAGAGGTAGCTCAGATGCTACTTGAGTCCCATAAAGATGAGGCTGTTAGTGAACAGCAGAATTCTGTCCAGTCATCTGAGCTCCAGCTCACTCGCAACCTGAATGAGATAATGAATGGAATGGACATCTATGTAATGTCAATTTGTCCTCCTCGTGTCGCTATGCAGTTTTCCGGAGAGGTGCCAGAGAACAAAGTGAATGTGGTGGTGGCCAACCTGACGGTGGTGGACCGGGATCAGCCTCATAGTCCCAACTGGAACGCGGTGTACCGTATTGTCAGCGGAGACCCTTCCGGACATTTCACCATCCGCACAAACCCTGTCACCAATGAGGGCATGCTGACTGTAATTAAGGTGACTCTTGATGAAATGTCTTTGATGATAATCATCTGAGAAATCTGTATTTTCCTGATCTCCTCTCATGCGTCCTCTCCAGCCAGTGGACTTTGAGATGAATCGGGCTTTCATGCTGACCGTGGTGGTGTCCAATCAAGCCCACTTGGCCAGTGGCATCCAGTCATCGCTCCAGTCCACTGCCGGCGTCACCATCTCGGTTCAGGATGTGAACGAGCCTCCCGTTTTCCCGGTTAACCCAAAACCCATCCGCTTTGAGGAGGGCGTTTCGGCAGGGACGACGCTTACCGTGTTTTCAGCTCAGGACCCGGACCACTTTGTCCATCAGATTGTCAGGTACTAGCAGAATGTTACCTTTCATTATCATGGAAATTGTAAACCAAGAAATACAAAGAAACCACTGGGCCAAGTTTTTCACCAATATGCCCACAAGGGCGGCGCAATAAAAATTCCCCTCACGATTCCAAGGTTGAAGGCCCTAATACAAGCTCCAGTCTTTCTAGAAAGTTAGTTGGAATTGGCTCAAACCTCTCAAATTCCAAAGATCATATCGTAATGGGGCTCGCATTGATTTGGGATCAGTAAATCGAGACAAAGTTGTGCTAGTTAAAATCAAATTAATTTAGGTTTCTTTAGCCCACTTGGCTCACTTATTCACTGATCAGAATCGACAGCATTAAAGTGAGTTAGCCAAACATGACTTTAAATTCCCATACTCGCTCGTTTTCATTAAAAGTCATTTAAAGGTTAAAGCCTGACTTGATTGCTTCTTAGCGCATTGTGAGTTTGTTCTCAGTTTGGTGCCGCTCCTTGATCCACGGGGAGCACTTGCTCCAAAGTTCACGCTTCTCCTTCAACACCGCACGCTGACATTCTCAAGCGGCTCTCCGTGCCCAAACTTTAAGATAGTGTCGCCTCCCGGTGGTCCGGTGCGGTGTGAAGAGGTCATCGTATAACGAGTGGGACGTCGGGCCCTCTTCCTCCTAATTGATTATGTTGGGCATCGGTGGGAGCGTGGCCGACCCACGTTGCGCCGCCCAGGCATCGACCCCGTGCACTCCGAGGCCCGGCGGCTTCATTCTACTCTGTCGCGAGTGCCACTGAGAGCCATTGATTTTTCTTAATGTCACTCAGATGACCTCTTCCACCAACAAACCACTGAGCGCATATGTTTAGCACCGAAGTGGCCTTCTTGTCGACACATAGAAATGGCCACTTTTGTTTTCATACAAATGGCGTTTGAGTGTCGCATTTATATTTTTGCTTACATGTCACACAAGCTTTCCCAGCGAGAGAGGCAACCCCCCTTTTGTGCTTCGTCTTTTTCTTTTGCTCCCACTGACCGCTGGTCTTTTTCTTCTCTGTCAGTGTGGTGGTGTTATTGATATGAGCTCAGAGTTGCTGTCTCCACCACAGCAGCTTGCCAGCAGATGCTCACGTCTACCGCTGCCGCGCTCCGTTCGGGTGACCTTGCGTGAACCCCCACACACATGCATAAAAAAGACTGTAATGCTCAAAAGTAGCCCCACAAACACCAGTAAGTGGTGAATGGGAAAAGAGCCAGATTGGCTTTCTGAGGTTCTTGCTTTTTTTTTTTTGGGAGGAAAAAAATTCCTTTTCAAGAAGAGCTTTGAGGCCATTAGCCATCTGGTTTGCCCGTTAATACGGTTTAGCTCGCTCTCTGTAAGATATTATCCACATTTTTGTTTTCAAATGATGGAAGATAACAACTTCATTGCCGTATGTCCATGACAGTTGTAGTGACTTTAGGCTTGTCCCATCGAGTCGCTGGCATCAATGACAACTTTAATTTTGGAGACTCCTCCTGGCACAACCCAACCACTTTTTTAATTGGGAAACAAAGTCTTTTGCTGTTTTCTTTTTTTCAATCACAGAATCCCCCCCCCCTCCTCCTTAGTCGCAAAGTCAGTTGTTAATTGTCATCTGTAATTGTGGTTGTCAGTTTCAGCTCTGTCAACTTTGTCGCATCAGCGACAACGGAAGTTGCAGTTTGTCCTCGTGGGTATGAAGAGCCGTGCAGTCGAGAAATCTGTTCAACAGCTTTGCGTGATGCGTTCATGTTTCTGCGCTAATTAACTGCCACAGGATACTTGGCTAACATATGTTGATCTCCACGTGGAGCTGCACTTTTCAAAGGGTACAAACCTGATGGCTATTTCAGGTATACAAATATCTTGAGAATTGATACAGTCCCTTTGGATGAAGATAACGTTACAGCCTTTATTTAGTTTAGCACAGGGTCGAACTCTTACACTCAGGAGGGCTTGACCAAATTCTTCTTTCATAGAGCAGCGACTCTAGCAGGAAAATGTAAATATTGTAAACTTTCTGCTAAATTGAATGATCTATTTGTCTTTTTTTTTCTCTCCGGACAAATGTGTGCACAGATATTCAAAGCTATCAGATCCCGCAAACTGGCTGAGGATCAACAGGACCAACGGTCAGATAACGACAATGGCCCTACTTGACCGAGAATCCATGTATGTGAAAAACAACATATATGAGGCCACATTTCTGGCCTTCGACAATGGTAAGTCCGGTAAGTGAGGATGGCAGCATTTGCTCAACCTAACCAAAAATATTTACTTTTTCAAACATGCCCTTTTTTATAAACTTAGACCACAGGAATCAAATTGAAGGCCTGTTTGCCATTAAAGTAAATAAATTGTTTTGACCTCAAATCCGGAATATGGATTTGGTCTTATCATTTAAGAAAAAAAATATTAGACTGAAAAGTGATTTTGTTTCTTTATTATAACCAATTTTACAAACATTTCTTTTCACAGAATCATTTATATTTCCTGTGATTTGTAATTTAGTGTGTTGGTAATATACATACAAACAATCAGACGCAATTGTGTATATGTAATAATATTATTTGATTACACATTACAATATATTTTTCGTCAGCCCTCTGATGAAAACCATAAATCCAATGCATTTCGACATAGAAATGAACTCGACACCACTGCACTTAGACAACAAAGACATTGTTGGTCAACAGAGTGTCTTGATTACAGCCACGTCATTCATTCATTTAAAGGTCATGGCCGCCGGCTTAGTTCCAATGGCACTATAAAAGCCACGACGTACAGTATGCTACTTTCACACTCAAACGTGCTCTTTAATTATACAGCAGGATTCCAACCTCAACCTTTTGCATGAAATCCAATGTGTCACTCTAAGTGCAAATTACAACCTCAAGCACATTCAATGTGATTTTTTTTTTTTTTTTTAAATCAGTTTCTTGCAACAGTGTAGCACGAATAATGCGATGTTCCATAGCCAGCGAGGCTGCAGCTTGTCACGGATGAGTCTCACGCAGCCCACGTCGAGCAAATAATAGTAAAACGAATGTCAATGTCAACAGCTTGTATTTAGCACAAGAGTTTACAACCAACTAAATGCTTACAATAGAGAAGGTCGCTCTCTGTGAAAGACCCAGGTGGTGTGATTCAAGCGAGAGATCAAGTGCACCGACTCAGTGTCATCAGCCGATTGATTGCGGAATTGGTTAACTTATTCTGCTCAAGCCAAAAGGAAGCAACAAAGCTCCCAGCCAATCATAAGTGACAAGGCAGTCGATGAGCCCGAAGCCTTTTGGTAATCGACTTTTTACATAGTTTATGCACCAACTTGCTGTCTGGGAGAGTGTTAGTCACACTGATGAGTTTCTGTGAGAAAGTCTTTTTGCATCACTAATTTAGTTGAGCTTCCTGACCGTGTGTGGGGAAGGGCTGCATGCTGCTCAAGGCAGCAATATACGCCATTGCGGCCTGTTTGTTCAGTCAGCAGAGCAGCATGTTTAGTTTCCGACACATCAGATGGAATCAAACCAAATTGCTTCCTGAATTTCCAGAATCGAGTTTTTATTTGTTTGAATGATCGATTCGGCTATCTTTCTTAAAATGTCATTTCTTTACCCAAAAACTCAAACTAATGTTAATGTAAAAGCAAGTTTCAATACTCATCCTTGTCCCGTCCTGTAAAGCTTCTGTCGTTGGACAGAAGACGTTTTTACAAACCTCCGGCAAAAAGTTATTTGCTCAAAAGTCCTTTTCCTTCATTGTGGGTGGCTTCTTTTTGATCGGATCCTTTTGGACAAGTCTCTGCTTCCAGCTTTGTGGAAACAGTTTGATTAAAGTTTTCTTCTGTTCTGCGCTCATGAATTTGGCATAACTGGCAAGAGCCATCAAGGGATTCTCAGATGACTTTGAAGTGCAAGCGCTTGACAGCCCTGACCTTTAGGACCTTTAGGATGTGTCGAACGCCGAGAGCGAGCCAGGCCCTCTTGTCCGTCATCCAACGCCCTCAAATGGTTTTCTGGACAAATGAGCAAAAATTCGCCAATATCTTGTAGAATATAGAAGCCACTGTAGGTGTAATGTACAGGATTAGAATTGTATTTTATAATTAAAATAATAATAATAATAATTATATATATATATATATATATATATATATATATATATATATATATATATATATATATATATATATATAGTATGTAAAATTATAATAATACACAATTATAATACTAATATAATTTCTTTCTCTCTATATATATAGATATATATTATTATAATATTATTATAATTGTATTTTGTGTGATAATGCCCCAAACTTTCAGCGCCAACATCTCCCAAACTAATCCTTGTGACACTCTTCTCTGAGCTTGTGTTGCGAGTCGTACTTTGTGTCTGCCAGCAGTGCTGCACAAAGATAACAGCGTCATTGCCAGACTGCCTCCAAGTCTTCTTAGTTTTTTTTTTTTTTTTTTATGCCATCTGCATGCGTTTTCCTCTCACCTCCATTACTTCGCCCTCATCTAGCTTAGCGACTCCTCCGGTGTTTTCCCTCCTACTTCATTTGATCAAGTTGCTCTCCTCTCTATCCAGGCTCGCCTCAAGCCAGTGGGACAGGAACCCTCCAGATCTACTTGATCGATGTGAACGATAACCCGCCCGTGCTGATACCTCAGGAGGCGCAAGTGTGCCAGCGGGCACGCCCAAACTCCAAGATCAATATCACAGCTTCAGACGCTGATTCAGACCCCAATGTGGGACCGTTTGGTTTTGATCTACCGGCCTATCCTCCCAGTTTGCGCCGCAATTGGACCATTACCAGACTCAGCGGTAAGATCATGCTTAACATTGTCTTCATAATATGGAGGATTTAGTGATTGTACCATCGGCATGTCAAATTTACGAAGTGCTAGCCAATTATTTTGACCAACTGGCTCCATGAATGTCAAGTAAACAGTCAGGTGCAAAACCTAAACAAAAGAAATGTTGCCATCACATAGCAGAGGGTTGCTCTGAGCTCCCCGAGCAAAACTTTGACAAAATGTCTCCGAGTGAGAGATACAGGTTGCATCCAGCGTTGACATATGATCTACCATTTGTGACAAACGAGATATATTCACATCCCCTTGTCCCCCGAGTAACCCATCTGTCAACTAATCCACCCGGATGAATGTATCACAACACTTGCCTTGAGGACAAAGCTGATTACACACTTGAAATCATCTCCCACTGGGAGACTCCATGTTGACGGATTCGTGCATACCGAAAGTTACATTGCCGTTAAGTCGTAAACGTGTCTGCAACTCTAAAATGACGAGGAAAAACAGTCGAGTGTGCGTTTACTCGTACCGATTCACTTCATGTCCTGATGTGCTTTCCAGGCGACCATGCTCAGCTGAGGTTAAGGATTCCATACTTGGAGGCCGGCGTGTACGAGATTCCCATCACCGTGTCGGACTCCGGGAACCCTCAACTTTCCAACCGCTCCATGATCCGAGTCAAAGTGTGTCCGTGTGACGACAACGGGGACTGCAGCGCCACGGGGGCCGTCGCTGCCGCCGGCCTCGGCACAGGCGCCATCATCGCCATACTCATCTGTATCATTGTGCTACTCAGTAAGTACGACTAACTGAATGAAACAACAGGAGTGTCATTCATGGAGTCTTTATTTTGGACTGATTTTTTTCCTCCTTTATAGCAGCTTTTCATTGGCCTTTAGAGCCAATGAAATCTTCCTGGTAACACACGGCCACATAAATGTTTAACGTGAGCAGGAAAAAAAAGGCCGAGCAATTCTCTTCAACCTTCTCGCTGTATTTTCATTTCTATCGTGACGTGTACGGTTAATAATTAATTCGTTTTTTCAATTTGAATTTTGAAAATGCCAAACAAAGCTTTATAAATGGCTTTTGGAGGGGGTTCAAAATTTTCCAGGATTTTTTTTCCACAACCCCCTGCTCTCCCCGTTGCCCAACAAGAACATAGCACATTTATCAACACTCTCCTTGACACCCCCCTCCCCCTTTGGAGAATAAAAGTCTAGCTGTACCACTGTACCAAAGCGATTAGTGACATCACACTCTTAAGTTTTGATCATGAGTGCTATTTTGAGGTTTCAAACACGCAGCTGAAAATGTTTGGTGTGTGTTCCTCGCAGGCATGGTTCTCTTGTTTGTGGTGTGGATGAAACGCAGAGAGAAGGAGAAGCAGGCAAAGCCCCTTCTCATCGACCCTGAAGACGACGTCAGAGACAATATCCTCAAATATGATGAGGAAGGTGGAGGAGAGGAGGATCAGGTATGTCGGGAATGCAGTCACCAAAAGGCTGTTATCAGACACGAGCAATTTTGACATGATGAACACAAAACTCCCATTAACTTAGGGAGAATAACTCCCTGGTGGTGTATAACTCAACAAGACTTGGCAAATCGAGGTCAGCAAGACTGCATGTTTACTTTGTGCGGAGCAGAAAATGCTTTTCTGGTAACACACGCAAGATCAAGAATGTCTGTTCTTTTTTTTTTTTTTTTATTCACAAATGCTTTCCATGGCGAAAATGCCCAGACACACTAACCAGTCTTCTCAGAAAAATGGCTGCACCACCACTTTTGCCTGGAGCATGACCTTGCGATGACTCATCAACTGCAAAACAAATTAGCAAATGTGATATAGAATGTAGTTATTTATCCTGACAGAAACCGCTGGTGAATAATAATTAGGAAAGATCAAGCTCTTCACAATAATGAACATATAAATCGCAACCAAATGAGTGCAACAACGTTTGCGTCTCAAGAGAATGTGTGGTTGTATAAGCATGTGACAA
The DNA here is from genome assembly GCF_024217435.2 of Syngnathus scovelli. Classification (NCBI taxonomy): domain Eukaryota; kingdom Metazoa; phylum Chordata; class Actinopteri; order Syngnathiformes; family Syngnathidae; genus Syngnathus; species Syngnathus scovelli. The sequence continues at coordinate 4,338,521 of NC_090857.1, read as the reverse complement.
GCAAAGAAATTCACAAGTGTATTACAGCGGGGGTTTTCAACTTTTTTTTTTCTTTCAAAGGGACCACCATTATAACCAAGAAGCAACTCGGAGACCACTGCTTTGGCGGAATATTATTTTACCTAATAAAATTTGCTACACTTGATGAAAACACCAAGTCACAGAAAGAGTTAGTTGATGTCTTGGGTTCACCGTTTTAAAATGGGTTGACTTATTCCAATAGGGCGTCTGTTAGAATTAGTACCAATTGTTACAATTATTTTCCATTTCCAATTTCATGAACCACCTGCAATGCCACCACGGACCACTAAAAGGCCGCAGACAACCGGTTAACAATCCTTGAGCATTGATGGATTTCGTAAAATCTTGCAGCCTCAGATTTTCCAATTCTTGCAGACAGACTTTGGAAAATTTTGCACCTTTGTCTCCATGGTCTTTGTCCAGGACTATGACCTGAGCCAGCTCCAGCAACCAGAGTCTTTGGACCACATCATCAGTAAACCGGTGGGAGTACGCCGAGTGGATGAGAGGCCTGTCATCCCAGAGTCGCAGTATCCCGTCAGACCCAGTCTGCCCCACCCTGGAGACATCGGAGATTTCATTCATGATGTACGACTGACCGTACCTACATTGTGTCCCACTCAAAAACCCGTCACAATGAATCTCTCACATCTCCAGGGTCTTCGGGCAGCAGACAACGATCCCACGGCGCCGCCCTACGACTCCCTGCTGGTGTTTGACTACGAGGGCAATGGTTCGACCGCCGGCTCAGTCAGCTCGCTCAACTCCACCAACTCGGGTGACCAAGACTACGACTACCTCAACGACTGGGGCCCTCGCTTCAAGAAGCTGGCGGACCTCTACGGTGGAGGGGACGATGACTGAGAGCCAAGGAGGGCAGGGGATGGGGTGGGTGGGGACGGCTTGCGAGAGGGCGGTGGGGTTCTTCGGCGTGAGGCGGCTCATTTGGACGGACGCCCCCCCCCCGGAAAGCACGTGTACAAGCCGGAGACGTGACCCAGGTTGGAGACATGTGAGGAGTGGACCCTTACATGGGCTGTTGAAGCTCACCGGAAACATGAAGTCCACTGCAACTGTATTCTGGCTTTATACTTTTCAAATTTGTCCGTATTGTTCTCTTTCTTTTGTTGTTGTTGTTCTCTCACCGTGCTGGACCCCGAACTCTCTGGGGACAAATCAAGGCGGTAGTGAGAGGCGCACCTCCTGAACTTAAGCTTTGATTGATTGTTCGAGAAAAAATGACCACGTCTTGCTTTAGTCTCACGCTGAAGAGAATGTTTCCGGGGATATGCCCTGTGACTCTCTCAACTTGAATTTCCTTAGAACAGAAGCACTGTCATTTTATAAAGTGCCTTTTGTGGTGTGATTTTTGTATCAGACTCCTGCTATCTCAGGATCGGTTGCCATTCATGCAGTACGGGAGAGGTCTCTCGCGTGCGTCATCGCCTGCCCTTCGGCCTTGCCCGTCACTACCCCCTGAAACCCCGCCCCCTCCCCTTCAACGCGGTCCAGGAGAGAAAGGCACAACCAGGACACACTATTCACGCTCACGGGAACAAGGCCCCAAGTTAGCGAGGACAAACTTCTTGCCCAAGGAGTTGTTCTGTTTCTCGGTCACAAGTATCACACAAATCCAGGGACGAGCCGGTATTGTGTTACATCATTTTTATACTGATTTGGGATTTGTAAATTGGTGGAGAATGCCTGCCTTTCCTCTGTGGACTCAGACATTTAGGGAGCCTTGATGTTGAGATGTTTGCCTGCCCTCTATGGTTGTTGTGTTGCTTTCTCCACACTTGTTAAGCTTCTATTGGCATGATCTGAAGAAAGCGGGGACCTTAAATGACTCCGAATCAAGCCCCGAAACATTATCCACACCTTTAACATTCCCGTTTTTTACAGTCCAGCGACAGTCTTGGAAGGTGCATGATTTTTTTTTCAAAGTTTTCTTCAAAGCACTTGTTAGTATGTGGTGAGAATGTGAAAATAGTCAACAGAAACTGTATAAATATACTCTGTATAAAGACACTGAAAAAATAAAAACACTGTAACATACATCATTTTCACGTAGTGATGAAATTTGCTGCCGGTTTTGGTCAAAGGAGCTTTTTGTTTTGCTAGTATTCTGTCTTTGCTCTCTTATTTTAAAAATCAGATACAAAACACATTATCCCTTCACTCTGGGAGACGAAACATTCATGAGCCATGCCCGTGGAATACAGAAATAGAAACCCCAAATGAGATGATTGGTTTGTCTTTAGAATATATCTATAATGTAGAATAATGGACTTTGCATATAGTGCGGCAAATTTATTGCAGCTTGTAATCTTGACCGCTTAGTGGTAGGCCGTAGCTTTATTTTCCTAATAAATCACCCACAAATTAGGTTTATTATTGGATCTCGGCAGAAGCGGCAGCGCAGCAGTGTGTGTGGTGGGGGGTCAAGAACTATATTTGTGTCCATTCCTGTGATTTCAATTAGTCAGCTGGAGTACCAAAAAAACCACTGGGGATTTAAAGGGATTTAAATCCTCTCTGGCGGCGTGTCTATCAATTAGCCACACCATTAATCCCCAAGGCGTAATCTCATTAGATAGAGCGCCTTTAATGAGACATCCAGAGAGCAAGCTGTGGCAGTGAGCTCGGGAGAAAAATGAGTTGGTGGCAATCTGCAGGTAGGCCATGCGCACAAGTGATTAGTAGGATCGAAGAGGGTCAGCGGCGGCAGGGACCGAGGCGGAGAGATTTAAGAGCCCGGCCCGTGTACATCATTGGAAACTTGCTCGGGAATAGCTTGAAGATAAATCTTGTCGTTTCATCGTCATTGTGTACAGACACGAGAGGAGAAGGAAAGCCAGTTTGTTGTTGATGAGCTCTACCTGCAGTTTATCACACTGAGTCGAGTTTAGAAGCAGTTGTTTGCAAATCTGATGCGTGTGTGCCATCGAAGCACTGCGTTAATAAAAGAAGTCCCATCATGTATGTGTGTGTGTGCAGAGTCAACATGTTAGCTTTATGTTGATGCACTGATCCACTGCCTTAAAGTGTTAATTATGTCGGTCATTTGAACATCGATCTGCTTTACAGAGGCTGTATTTGAAGAGATTAGCGGAGGCGAGCTTGCTTTCCCTGGGTCAGGGTGAGCACTGAAGAAAGTAACGCTGAGTTGAATTACAATGAACAAGTATGGAGGCTGAGATTTTGCTGCTGGCAGGCAGCCAGTGCCTCGTGTGTGTGTGTGTGCATGTGTGTGTGCATGTTGTAAGTAAAGTTCTCTTCAGTCATGTCCACCTGTTACTTTTTTCATTGTTGAGTCTCTTGTGGAACACTGGTTAGCACGTCCGGCTCACAGTTAGGAGGGTGCCGGTTCGATTTCTCCTCCGACCCTCCCTGTGTGGAGTTTGCATGTTCTCCCCGAGCCCGTGTGGGTTTCCTCCAGGCACTCCGGTTTCCTCCCACATCCCAAAGAACATGCTTGGTAGACCGATTGAGCGCTCCAAATTTCCCCTAGGTGTGAGTGCGGATGGTTGTTCGTCTCTGTGTGCCCTGCGATTGGCTGGCAACCGGTTCAGGGTGTCCCCCGCCTACTTCCCGATGACAGCTGGGATAGGCTCCAGCATGCCTGTGACCCCCGTGGGGACAAAGCGGTACAGAAAATGGATGGATGGAGTCTCTTGTGTTTGGTGTCTTGGGACAGGTCCAATCATAACTCCACAAGCTGTTGGTTGCGATGCCAAATGCGTTCCCACTCGCTCCGAGTTTCGCTTGTACTCGCCCGTGCAGGATAGACCGATGCGTCCATGCTGACACCGCTACTACTTTCCGACTCAAATGAGATCAAAGCGGAAGTAATGTGACACGAGCGTGCCCAAAACCCTCCCTCCATTAATCACAGGACTCTTTCAGCCCCACCAGTCAGAATCCATTTGAGTCTACATGCTGCATGCGCAGAAGTGATGCTTGGAGGAAGCAAATGGCGAAATTATAGTTGACAATGAATTGCACCCGTTTTCCTTGGGCAGTGGCCATGTATAAAATATTCAGATTCGTGCGGCTACACGTGTCCTGTTATGGAGGTCAAACTTATTGCTAACACACTGAAGCAGACCCCGAACATTTAATGTACTCACATTGGTCGAGAGTAAATTTTAAGATGGCCGACTACCTCTTGGCCCCTCAACAAGTTGGACTGAGCTGCCCTTAAGGGTACAATCAAGCTCCGTTTCCCATCTGCCCCTCCATTTCCCCCTTGTCAGCCTCACTCCAGGAGGACAGAGCAGAGCCTCGGATGAATAATAGATGCACGGCAAAGTCATTAGTATAAATAAATAATTGATCGCCGCACATGTCCGGGATTATTATTGTAAATGTTGTGATGATATTACAGTAACATGAGAGGGAAGAACGACAAGCTTTGAGATTGTCTACCTAATGAAAGATGATTAGTCACAGTTTGAAGCCAATGTTGTAATGGGCTTCTTGTGCTATTACAAATGCATGAGATGAAATACATGCTAATTTCAAATCAGAACCTTTCTCATATATAATTCATGTGTTCGTGTTCTAATATGTGAAGAAAATGCTTTTGTCTCAGAGTAATTAGTGTGATACTTAATTGAATGCGCTACATGCTTGTGGCATCCATTTGCTCCCTGGATGGTCTACCACTTGAGATAACAGCTTGACAAGGTCATATTATTTTTAGGCGGTACAAACGAGGTTGGATTAGAAGCAACATCACCATGACGCAATCTATTTACACTGCAAACTCCACAATTGTTTCTTTCAGTGATTCCTAAACAGTGGGAGAGAACATTTCAATATGCAAAAAATATATAGTTTTCATATATCTAATATCTATAATCTAATGTCTAGTAATCGTTGGATATATTTCATCACATCACCTTACAGAACGCTGACATGTTTCGCCACCATCTTTCAAACTTGAGACATAATTTGACAAACATCTTTCAAAAATTGTTGCATTCTGTTTGTCCACCACTAGGTGACGTTGAAAGAATATCCACACACTGACCCTTTAAGCAGAATCCTTCAAATAAAAATGAGCTTCTAATCTAACTTAGTTGTTTTTATAATCAAGTTATCAGTAAAGAAACAAAGACAAGCAATCAACAAAGTAACTAAGTTACTTTTTGAAGAGTGTCATTATGTTGTCCAGGTGTATCTAAACTTGTTTCCTTTGACCTCATCGGGGTCGACGTGACATCAGCTTGTTTGTTCCAGCAAGAGATGTGCATTTCTCCATGTAAAGCTCAAGTGGAGATGCAACACATTTCAGTCCCTGCCGTGCCCCATACAGGCAATGATTTTGTAAATGGGCATGTTCCTCTCCCGTGGGCTGCTGCCGGACCTGATGTAGCCCCATTAAAGAGGCCAACAGGCTATTAACCCCCACATCAATACCTTGCCGGTGCACAGCATACTTACAAACCCATTTCAACAGCAGTCATAAACAGCGCTCCTATAATAGCATCTGTAGGCCAAAGCAAACTGCCCCGGTCAACCTCGTGACAAAAGAGTCCTCAAGTCAGCATTAACCCGAATGCCACAAGGTCATGGACACATCGGCGATGGAGTTGTTAGGAGAAGCGAGCAGACTGAAACTGCTGATGCATGGACCCTAAAAAGTGATCTTCTCATTATTTGCTTGTGAGCTGCTCCATACAACCATATATATTCCATGGAAATTAAACGACGGTTCCATAGTGTAGTGGTTAGTACTCCAGACTCTCCCCCAAGCGACACAGGTTCAAATCCCAGTGAGACCTAAAATCTTTTATAATAGAAAAATATGTAACACAGTTGCTCGTGTGCTGCCCCATATAACCATAACTATTTGCTTGTGAGCTGCTCCATAAAAGCATATATATTCCGCCTAAGTTAAATGAGGTTTAATAGTGATGTGATTAGTCCTCTGGACTCTCACCCTAACGGCCCAGGTTCAAATCCCAGTCCAAACTAAAATGTTTTATTATAGAAAAATTTGCAACACAGTTGCTCGTGTGCTGCCCTATATAACTTAATAATTTTGGGGTAGTTGTATTGTTTGATGTGTATGGGTTATTTCCACTGGATGTTACTGAAAAAAAAAAAAAAGCCGTATCATTGTGTGTGTGTGTGGTGGGGGGGGGGGTGGATTCGTTGATCGATTTGTTTGAACGAATCTTTTGAGTGAACGGATTCTAAAGACCCGTTCACCTAAAAGAACTGGAATGCACATCACCACTGCAGGGTATCCTTCCAAACATGTTCGGTGTTCAAAGTTTCAACGGATAGTCCGAAGCAACCCTTTCCACAGTAGTCACCATGACAGGCGCCCACTTGGTGACGTCAGTGTGCCGAGCGCCGTTGGACGATCAGGAGAAGAAGATTTGAATTGACGGCTGTGACGTCAGGGCTTTAGGTAAATTGAAGACAGGTGTGCTCACTCAAGGGGAGTTATCATATGCAAGTACCACCGAGCGCGTGGCGGCGGACGGTTTCTCAGGTAAGCGAGCATGCTAGCAAATGTTTGTCGTCTCCTGCCGTTTTTCACGACGGACGCCGTGTTTGTTGCACGATTTTCGCGCTCAAGAGGAGTTCTCAAATGCAAGTGCCACCGAGCGCGTGTTATTTTCTCAGGTAAGGGAGCAAATGTTTGTCGTTTCTTGCCGTCTCTCACGACGGACGCCATGTTTTCACGCGGCGACTGTAGGCGTCGAAGTTAACTGGAGACCGCAAGGAGAGTTTTCAAATAGGCCCCAAAATGTGTGCTTTGTTGCCTTTTCTCACAAGCCTTTTTTATTTTGTTTGACGCAGGATTGTGTACTCTCGTGACTCGGCAACGTCGCGTCCGCCGCGACGGTAGGCCTGGAGGTAAATTGTACGCCGCAGGCAATTTAGCCCGTGAGCAAATGTTTGCAGTTTCTTACGATGCCATTTATTATTTCTTGCAGGATTTTCGCTGTCCAGGGAGTGCTTGAGGTTTGGGCACGGCATGCCACAATCGACTTTGCGTCGCGTCGTTGCGCGTTTTGGTGGTATTTTAAATGTTTTTCGCGGGGTTTTTTTGGGGTTTTTTTTACGTCATGTCCAAATCAGAGCAAATCCATTCAAAGATGGCGCCCGCCCGCTCTCTTTCCGTTACGCAACAAACATTTGCGCAGGTTATTTTCTTCTGTTTTGGACGCCGCCAACCTGGATCATCTGTCCAATGTGAGGTGAGTTGATGAATGATGAAATTAAAATATGAATTATAATCCTGAATAATTATTATAATTTACTACAATATGATATATTTTTTCAACTGCAAAACTCTACTTAGTATGTATAAAATTAAAATATCTATTTTTGTTGCAATAACTTCTGTTTGTCTTTTGTAGCACTAGAAAAGGCTGCACAGCCAGCATCCTTCTATACAAAGCAAGCCGGAGGCTCTTGAGGAGCTATTTCAGTGATGCTGAGGACACTGAGGAAGAGTAGTCCTAAATCAGGTGAAAACCTGTTTTTGTCAAGTTTCAGCTTCCCAACACAATGGTTGTCGAGTTTTAGCTTCCCAGCACACAATTAATGACTGTCTGTGTGTTATTGTAGGCTGCAAGAGGAGCTGAATGGGAAAAGTATAATTCCATATGAAAAGGCGCAATGGCCTATCCAAAGGCGCAATGGCCTATCCAAAGGCGCAATGGCCTATCCAAAGGCGCAATGGCCTATCCAAAGGCGCAATGGCCTATCCAAAGGCGCAATGGCCTATCCAAAGGCGCAATGGCCTATCCAAAGGCGCAATGGCCTATCCAAAGGCGCAATGGCCTATCCAAAGGAGCAATGGCCTATCCAAAGGAGCAATGGCCTATCCAAAGGAGCAATGGCCTATCCAAAGGAGCAATGGCCTATCCAAAGGAGCAATGGCCTATCCAAAGGAGCAATGGCCTATCCAAAGGAGCAATGGCCTATCCAAAGGAGCAATGGCCTATCCAAAGGAGCAATGCTATATCAAGTCAAGAATCAAGCACGCTGCAAAAGTCAACATGTGCGGATCATGTGCCCAGGAGGGGGCAGTGTGGTTGCCTTTGGTTATGGGTGCACGACAGAAAGGTTGCAGGTGTGGACAGTGTTTGGGGGTCTGATGGTTGGTCTTGCTTAAGAGGTTGTGACTTATCTGGTTCCAGCGGTGTCTTGTGCTTGGTTGCCATTGATGGCTCATTTGGGGGAGGACGTGGTGACTTGAATGGAGACAAAACTGAACTTTGACCCGGAGCCCAATGTCCAAGCTTGCCATATGACTTGTACCATTTTGTGTCTTTTTTTAACCTACCACTGTCGTGCTTGCTGCGTTCTTTGTTCTCCCCCATCGGTGTAGGGCGGCGTTGGAGCGAGCCGATCCCGTATGTCCAATTTTGCAATTTGACTTGTACCATTTTCTCTTTTTCTAACCTGCCACTGTTGCACTTCATCTAACCCTAACCTACCACCACTGTGGTACTTGCGTTCTTTGTTCTACCCTAGGTGTAGGACAGCATTGGAGCGAGACGATAACATTTTTTCTTTTTCTAACCTACCATTGTCGTGCTTGATCTAAGCTGTGTCCTTTGTTCTCTAGGTGTAGGGGGCGGTGTTTGGGCGAGCCGGTCCACGAGGAAGACGTAATGATGCGAGCAGCGCCCAACTCATTGCATGTTCTGCCATTTGCAGGCCGGACGCAAAAGGGGGGGGGGCACACGGCCCCATCCGACCCGGCGACGGTCACCAATAGTAGCTAGCCGCTGTGATCAAGTAAGCAAGTGACCGACAACTTGGGGTGCTCTTTGAGTTTCTAAGATTTGTTTGTTTCTGGAGATGGCGACCGGGATGTGACACGATCTGACCAGAGGTGAACGGACCGCTGTGGCATCGCTCTGAAGTCGCCGAGTTTTGAGGGAGACCCGCTTCCCTGGAGACGTCGACCTGCGCAGCTTCAACGTGTGAAATGGATTTTTTTTTTTTCAAATTACACCAGCGGTGTCCCAATGTCTGCTTGAGGGCTGCATACTGAAACAAATTCAGAATTCTTTGACGCAAATTCATTAAATCAATCACGAAATGTTGCCATTGATATTTAGTGCTACAAAGCAGTGTTGTGTTCATTCGTGTGGTGTGTTGATCAAGTTGCCCCGAGGCTGCCATTTGGACACCAATGGTGACGTGTGTAGGGCTGCATGTGTATTGGAAAACTGCCATATGGTGGTCTAGGTTATTGACATGCACTTTAAGACCGCAAAGATTTTTTTTTTCATGTCTCAAATGAAACATGTTTTCTTGCCTATTTGTAATGAGTTAGGACGATTAGTCATTGTAAGTTAAAGTTAACTAATCTAACTGATCTCATTGCGATCAAATTGTTAACCTCCATCCAAGAATTTTGCACAACTTGCCTCAATGCAGTGGTCTGGCCCAATACTGCCATATCATTGATTTTCCAAAATGTTGTGCAGCCCTCATTGAGTGCCAAACGCGCAGCGACGGCAAGCGCATGCAACCGCGCAAGCGACGGCAAGCGCAAGCGACTGCAAGCGCAAGCGACCGCGCAGCGACGGCAAGCGCCCGCGCAAGCGCCCGCGCAAGCGCCCGCGCAGCGACGGCAAGCGCAAGCGCCCGCGCAAGCGCAAGCGCCCGCGCAGCGACGGTAAGCGCAAGCGACGGCAAGCGCAAGCAACAGCAAGCGCAAGCGACGGCGCAGCGAGACTTTTGTGCTTGTCTTGCAAGGTGGAAGAGCTGATGTATGAAACGAAGAGCCGGTGGACGGAGGCCACCAGACCCGCGATTGGTGAGCGGGGTGCAAAGGAAGGAATCACCCAAAGAAAGCAGTCGCCAAGTGTTGAAGAGGAGCCTGATGCATGACTGGCCAAGGCTGGCCAGAGGCGGTGACATGGCAATCCAATCTGCAAGGGTAGTGTACACACTTGTTGGTTTTAATTAGATTTCCTTATTTGTCTGCCGTTCAGGGTTGCCGGGGCGGCGGATGGGACAAGCGCCAGCCTGCACCGAGAGGGACTGGGCTGCACCCACAAGACCAGGGAGGTGGCAGGTAATGAGTACGTTGACACAAGTGAACCGCATGCAGCTGAGTACCGTTTGTCTTTTTGCACTCGTGCGAGGCGGAAGACGAGTCCAACACCGGCCGGAGTAGACCCGGACCTTGGCCCGTGACGAGCGGCCCACACGAGACTGATGGGTGCAGATGCAGCCAGCGTTTTGGGGGAGTATGACTTTGTTTTTTCTTTTGTTTTCCCTACCCCTGTCTGTTTGAATAGGGTAACCAGTAGCACGCACGGGCATTTGTGTTACTGTGACCCTCAAGATACGAATTGGCAAAGTAGACACCCCCTGCCTCTCTCCGTCCCTGCCTACCTCCCTCCCTCTCTCTCTCGCTCTCTTTCTCCAATGCGCCCGGCAGTACCTGCATGGCCTGGTGCACTCAGGGTGGAACGTGGCTATACCTTGCCCTTTGTGGAATACCAGGGTATAATGTCTGCCTGCCTGGGTCCCAGTGTCGTCGACGGTGTCGAGGACGAGGAGATTCACCGTGACGTTCTCCGTGACGTCACGTTTTCCTCTTTTTTTCCTCTCGGGGCCAAGCCAGCTCTACTCAGGGGAAACTGGCCGGTTGCGCTTAAGTGCGCACCAAAGCCTCTTCTTATCTCCCCTCGCTCTCTCCCTCCCTCCCTCCCTCCCTCCCTCCCTCCCTTTTTTGTAAGGGGTTAAACATTTCATAACCCGGATCGCTCCAATGCGGGAGGGCCGTATGAGACATGCGCCAGCCCGTGCGTGCCGCTAGTTACCTGACTCGAACTTACCTTAGTCAAGGTTGGGGGGGAGGCGGGTGCTAGTGGAATTTTTCCCCTTGCCAAAACCACCACAATATGTCTGCCTTTCAGGATTGCTGGGGCAGTGGATCGGACGAGTGCCTGCACAGAGAGGGACTGGACAGGACCGCGAGACCAGAGGGTAATGGTAAACTTTATTTGTAGAGCACCTTTCATACAAGAAATGCAACTCAAAGCACTTTACAACAAAGAGAAATTATAAGCATTGAATTCTTCATATAGGAACAGACATAAAAAGAAAACAAATATTAATGTATGCATACGCAATTAATAAAAGGAGCTTAAAATAGGAGCAAGCTTTAATAGACAGCTAATGAGTACGTCCACAGAAGTAAACCGCATGCAACCGAGTGCTGTTTTTCTTTTTGCGGTGGCACGAGGCGGAGGATGAGTCCAAACGTCGAATACCGGCCGGGAGGATAACCCAACCGTCGGCCGACCTTGACGCCCGTGACGAGCGGCCTACGCAGGACGAATGGGTGCAGATGCGGCGAGGGGCAAAGCGCCCAGCCAGCGTTTAAGGAGAGTATGACTGTTTTTCCTTTTGTGCTTTCTTTCCCTCCCTCCACTTTTTCACTGGGTGTGCACACTGGTTGTCTGCATGATGCCTTTCTTTGTCAGCGCAGCGTCATTTTGCAATATTGTTGTTTTACTGTTTTTTTAATCATGAAATGAACTGTTTGTACTGTAATTTTGTGTGTGTATGTGTACCACTGAACTGCAATTAAACTGTGAACTGAATTCAAGTGGTCCATTTTAAGCATTGGCAGTCTATCGTACATACAAACTGGAATCATTTGAGACATTCTCAATGACAAGACAATTGTAAAGTTAGGCTGAAACAAAATTGACTTGATGAATATGCAGTGTCAGGCTTTTTTTTTTTTTTTAATTACACAAAGAAAAGCGGGATTTATTCTAAATGGTTGACAAAAGCCAAGTAGCCAGACACCCATACATGCAAACGACAAGCGTACGGTCTCTGTTGCGATCAATAAGTCATCTTTGGCAACCCTGCTTTAAAATGGCCACCGAACTCAGAATCTTGCAGAATGTTGGTACCTTTTTCTGAACGAGTAAAAGCTGTTTTAATCCAGTCAGAGCCATTTTTTTGGTTTGTTTTGAATCGTCATGCATCATGTGGGCATTCTTGTGAATAAAATCAACAGTGGTGTGTTTTCTTCCTGTTGGCGGTCTTGTAAATAAAGTCAACTTTGGTGTCAGTCATCATTCGCGATGTGCCTCAATCGATGGTGCAGCTCTTGAATGTGAAACTTGTTGCATGTTTTGTTACAGGGCTTGATGTCTTCATTGGCTGTCTACAAAGAAGGCTGTTTCTGTACGGTCCAGGTTGCTGCTCAAGTCAATTGAATTTATAAACATAGCGTGTAACTTCCAGGACCTTAGCTTTCGATTCAAAGCAGAGTTTCGTAACTACACGGCCATCCTCTGTACATGTACTGGGTGGTATCACCCAGTTCAGAGTAAAGTAAAGGCCAGAGTGGTCTTGTTTGACCTTCTGCCCTCTGGGAAGAGATACGGGAGCCTGGGCTCCCGCACCACCAGACTCGCCAACAGCTTCATTCTCTAGGCTGTAAGGACCCTGAACTCGCTACCCCTTTGTGCGTAGAGTGCTGCACTTTTGCGCTATTTTCTGGATTGTCTGCTGTACGCTCACTTGCTCCTCTTATGTATTTGTTGTGTTATTTATTCATTATTTATTCAGCACGCTGTTTACTTGATTGTCTATTGTGTGCCATGTCTTGTCACCGTGGGATAGCGGGGAACGAAATTTCGGTTTCTTTGTGTGTCTTTGGCATGTGAGGAAATTGACAATAAAGCTGACTTGGACTTTGACTTTGATTCATACCGGCATCCTTATGAAATTGACCATATCAGACAGGCTCGATGAATTGCAAGTGCGGCCACCGAGTGGCAGCATATTTGACTCAACCTGTCTGATGCCGGGTCAATGCGATGCACCTTTCGTTGTTTTGCCCAAAACAACCTAAGAAATACAGAAGTACTGCCGTTATCTCGCCAATGTACATGTGTGTTAAAAGTACAAAACAAATTCATTTGCATGATAGACTTCTAAACCACGTGCTAGATATTTGGCTCAACCTGTCTGATGCTCTATTTAACTGTACGTGGTAATTTTTAATAATTTTAATTTTTAAGTACATTACAAATGATAGGCACCCCAATTAGACAGCTGGGTCAATGTGACCCGTCTTTTGCGGTTTGTTCTGCCCAAAGCAACCAAACAAATACACATAAGTACTGCCACCAACTCGACAATGTGCACGTCTCTCAAAAGTACAAAGCAAACAAGTTCATTTGTACAATACACTTCTAAACCACACGCTAAAATAATTCATGTGATGCAGAAAGTCTTCTTCTGTAGCTTGCTATGATTTGCCAATTTGAGCGATGACGTATCCGGACCCGAGGCTGGGGGTTGCCCGTCCATGTGCCTAATCGCTCGGGCATTGATACATCAGGGGCGGGGGGTCTTCTTTCTAGGTCTCCTCATGTCCTCAGCACTGCAAACCTTTGTGCCGGTACACCATATGAAGTAAATGATGGAATATGTTTTTTTTTTTGTTTTTTTTACACCTCCTCTAATGTGTATCAAGCATATCAGATGGTGTTTTAGAACAGCCTAGAATAGTAAATTACAAAAAGTAAAAAAAAAAACTTGTAAAGTTCGAAAAAGTTATTAATTCACTTATTAATCACTGCAAGTGAGAAGTACAGGCAAATGTCTGCCTCATCATAGTCAATGCAATGGAGCGAACATCGCAGCGCGGCGTATGCAGTAGGTGGCGCAGGCGGCATAGAGAGCAAGTGGCGCAGGCGGCATGGAGCGCAGGCGGCGCAGGCAGCGCAGGCGGCGCAAGCAGCAAGGGTGGGGAATCGAACCCTGGATCTCAGGTGTTCAAGCGCAGCGACGGAGCCACTCGCCAAGCGTGGCGAGCTCGGCAGTGACCCCGCTTTCACTTCGAGTCATTCTTATACGTTCAGTATTGCGCTCCGCGCGCGCTGGGTAAGTACAAAAGGGAACAGAGCGCCGCCGGCTGTCAGGTCACACTGGCCGACCGGTTAGTGACACGGCCTCTTGTCCCGTACAGTCCTGGTTCGATCCCAGGGGTGAGAACATTCACCGGGCCACTTTTGTAGATGTCTGGATACATGCATATAGACTGCATATCCAAGTATTTATTTATGTGTAAACACCCAGTGTGGCCCCGCCCGGAAGTGGGCGGGGCCGTGCAGCTGGCCCCGCCCCCGTCGGAATGGCCCCGCCCCCTGCCCTACTAAATGACAGTAGGGTAGGGGGCGGGGCGAAGCCCCGCCCCCTGCCCTACTAAATGACAGTAGGGAAGGGGGCGGGGCGAAGCCCCGCCCCCTACCCTACTAAATGACAGTAGGGAAGGGGGCGGGGCGAAGCCCCGCCCCCTGCCCTACTAAATGACAGTAGGGCAGGGGGCGGGGCGAAGCCCCGCCCCCTGCCCTACTAAATGACAGTAGGGTAGGGGGCGGGGCGAAGCCCCGCCCCCTGCCCTACTAGATGACAGTAGGGTAGGGGGCGGGGCGAAGCCCCGCCCCCTGCCCTACAAAAGACAATTAAAAGTGTATTGAAAGACAGTAGGGTAGGGGGCGGGGCGAAGCCCCGCCCCCTACCCTACTGTCTTTCAATACACTATTAAAAGACAGTAGGGTAGGGGGCGGGGCGAAGCCCCGCCCCCTACCCTACTGTCTTTTAATAGTCTTTAATTCAATTTCAATACTGTCTTTTAATAGTCTTTAATTCAATTTCAATACACTATTAAAAGACAGTAGGGTAGGGGGCGGGGCTTCGCCCCGCCCCCTACCCTACTGTCTTTTAATAGTGTATTGAAAGACAGTAGGGTAGGGGGCGGGGCTTCGCCCCGCCCCCTACCCTACTGTCTTTCAATACACTTTTAATTGTCTTTTGTAGGGCAGGGGGCGGGGCTTCGCCCCGCCCCCTACCCTACTGTCATCTAGTAGGGCAGGGGGCGGGGCTTCGCCCCGCCCCCTACCCTACTGTCATTTAGTAGGGCAGGGGGCGGGGCTTCGCCCCGCCCCCTACCCTACTGTCATTTAGTAGGGCAGGGGGCGGGGCTTCGCCCCGCCCCCTGCCCTACTGTCATTTAGTAGGGCAGGGGGCGGGGCTTCGCCCTACTGTCATTTAGTAGGGCAGGGGGCGGGGCTTCGCCCCGCCCCCTACCCTACTGTCATTTAGTAGGGCAGGGGGCGGGGCCATTTCGACGGGGGCGGGGCCAGCTGCACGGCCCCGCCCACTTCCGGGCGGGGCCACACTGGGTGTTTACACATAAATAAATACTTGGATATGCAGTCTATATGCATGTATCCAGACATCTACAAAAGTGGCCCGGTGAATGTTCTCACCCCTGGGATCGAACCAGGACTGTACGGGACAAGAGGCCGTGTCACTAACCGGTCGGCCAGTGTGACCTGACAGCCGGCGGCGCTCTGTTCCCTTTTGTACTTACCCAGCGCGCGCGGAGCGCAATACTGAACGTATAAGAATGACTCGAAGTGAAAGCGGGGTCACTGCCGAGCTCGCCACGCTTGGCGAGTGGCTCCGTCGCTGCGCTTGAACACCTGAGATCCAGGGTTCGATTCCCCACCCTTGCTGCTTGCGCCGCCTGCGCTGCCTGCGCCGCCTGCGCCTCATGCCGCCTGCGCCTCATGCCGCCTGCGCTCCATGCCGCCTGCGCCACTTGCTCTCTATGCCGCCTGCGCCACCTACTGCATACGCCGCGCTGCGATGTTCGCTCCATTGCATTGACTATGATGAGGCAGACATTTGCCTGTACTTCTCACTTGCAGTGATTAATAAGTGAATTAATAACTTTTTCGAACTTTACAAGTTTTTTTTTTTACTTTTTGTAATTTACTATTCTAGGCTGTTCTAAAACACCATCTGATATGCTTGATACACATTAGAGGAGGTGTAAAAAAAACAAAAAAAAAAACATATTCCATCATTTACTTCATATGGTGTACCGGCACAAAGGTTTGCAGTGCTGAGGACATGAGGAGACCTAGAAAGAAGACCCCCCGCCCCTGATGTATCAATGCCCGAGCGATTAGGCACATGGACGGGCAACCCCCAGCCTCGGGTCCGGATACGTCATCGCTCAAATTGGCAAATCATAGCAAGCTACAGAAGAAGACTTTCTGCATCACATGAATTATTTTAGCGTGTGGTTTAGAAGTGTATTGTACAAATGAACTTGTTTGCTTTGTACTTTTGAGAGACGTGCACATTGTCGAGTTGGTGGCAGTACTTATGTGTATTTGTTTGGTTGCTTTGGGCAGAACAAACCGCAAAAGACGGGTCACATTGACCCAGCTGTCTAATTGGGGTGCCTATCATTTGTAATGTACTTAAAAATTAAAATTATTAAAAATTACCACGTACAGTTAAATAGAGCATCAGACAGGTTGAGCCAAATATCTAGCACGTGGTTTAGAAGTCTATCATGCAAATGAATTTGTTTTGTACTTTTAACACACATGTACATTGGCGAGATAACGGCAGTACTTCTGTATTTCTTAGGTTGTTTTGGGCAAAACAACGAAAGGTGCATCGCATTGACCCGGCATCAGACAGGTTGAGTCAAATATGCTGCCACTCGGTGGCCGCACTTGCAATTCATCGAGCCTGTCTGATATGGTCAATTTCATAAGGATGCCGGTATGAATCAAAGTCAAAGTCCAAGTCAGCTTTATTGTCAATTTCCTCACATGCCAAAGACACACAAAGAAACCGAAATTTCGTTCCCCGCTATCCCACGGTGACAAGACATGGCACACAATAGACAATCAAGTAAACAGCGTGCTGAATAAATAATGAATAAATAACACAACAAATACATAAGAGGAGCAAGTGAGCGTACAGCAGACAATCCAGAAAATAGCGCAAAAGTGCAGCACTCTACGCACAAAGGGGTAGCGAGTTCAGGGTCCTTACAGCCTAGAGAATGAAGCTGTTGGCGAGTCTGGTGGTGCGGGAGCCCAGGCTCCCGTATCTCTTCCCAGAGGGCAGAAGGTCAAACAAGACCACTCTGGCCTTTACTTTACTCTGAACTGGGTGATACCACCCAGTACATGTACAGAGGATGGCCGTGTAGTTACGAAACTCTGCTTTGAATCGAAAGCTAAGGTCCTGGAAGTTACACGCTATGTTTATAAATTCAATTGACTTGAGCAGCAACCTGGACCGTACAGAAACAGCCTTCTTTGTAGACAGCCAATGAAGACATCAAGCCCTGTAACAAAACATGCAACAAGTTTCACATTCAAGAGCTGCACCATCGATTGAGGCACATCGCGAATGATGACTGACACCAAAGTTGACTTTATTTACAAGACCGCCAACAGGAAGAAAACACACCACTGTTGATTTTATTCACAAGAATGCCCACATGATGCATGACGATTCAAAACAAACCAAAAAAATGGCTCTGACTGGATTAAAACAGCTTTTACTCGTTCAGAAAAAGGTACCAACATTCTGCAAGATTCTGAGTTCGGTGGCCATTTTAAAGCAGGGTTGCCAAAGATGACTTATTGATCGCAACAGAGACCGTACGCTTGTCGTTTGCATGTATGGGTGTCTGGCTACTTGGCTTTTGTCAACCATTTAGAATAAATCCCGCTTTTCTTTGTGTAATTAAAAAAAAAAAAAAAGCCTGACACTGCATATTCATCAAGTCAATTTTGTTTCAGCCTAACTTTACAATTGTCTTGTCATTGAGAATGTCTCAAATGATTCCAGTTTGTATGTACGATAGACTGCCAATGCTTAAAATGGACCACTTGAATTCAGTTCACAGTTTAATTGCAGTTCAGTGGTACACATACACACACAAAATTACAGTACAAACAGTTCATTTCATGATTAAAAAAACAGTAAAACAACAATATTGCAAAATGACGCTGCGCTGACAAAGAAAGGCATCATGCAGACAACCAGTGTGCACACCCAGTGAAAAAGTGGAGGGAGGGAAAGAAAGCACAAAAGGAAAAACAGTCATACTCTCCTTAAACGCTGGCTGGGCGCTTTGCCCCTCGCCGCATCTGCACCCATTCGTCCTGCGTAGGCCGCTCGTCACGGGCGTCAAGGTCGGCCGACGGTTGGGTTATCCTCCCGGCCGGTATTCGACGTTTGGACTCATCCTCCGCCTCGTGCCACCGCAAAAAGAAAAACAGCACTCGGTTGCATGCGGTTTACTTCTGTGGACGTACTCATTAGCTGTCTATTAAAGCTTGCTCCTATTTTAAGCTCCTTTTATTAATTGCGTATGCATACATTAATATTTGTTTTCTTTTTATGTCTGTTCCTATATGAAGAATTCAATGCTTATAATTTCTCTTTGTTGTAAAGTGCTTTGAGTTGCATTTCTTGTATGAAAGGTGCTCTACAAATAAAGTTTACCATTACCCTCTGGTCTCGCGGTCCTGTCCAGTCCCTCTCTGTGCAGGCACTCGTCCGATCCACTGCCCCAGCAATCCTGAAAGGCAGACATATTGTGGTGGTTTTGGCAAGGGGAAAAATTCCACTAGCACCCGCCTCCCCCCCAACCTTGACTAAGGTAAGTTCGAGTCAGGTAACTAGCGGCACGCACGGGCTGGCGCATGTCTCATACGGCCCTCCCGCATTGGAGCGATCCGGGTTATGAAATGTTTAACCCCTTACAAAAAAGGGAGGGAGGGAGGGAGGGAGGGAGGGAGGGAGAGAGCGAGGGGAGATAAGAAGAGGCTTTGGTGCGCACTTAAGCGCAACCGGCCAGTTTCCCCTGAGTAGAGCTGGCTTGGCCCCGAGAGGAAAAAAAGAGGAAAACGTGACGTCACGGAGAACGTCACGGAGAATCTCCTCGTCCTCGACACCGTCGACGACACTGGGACCCAGGCAGGCAGACATTATACCCTGGTATTCCACAAAGGGCAAGGTATAGCCACGTTCCACCCTGAGTGCACCAGGCCATGCAGGTACTGCCGGGCGCATTGGAGAAAGAGAGCGAGAGAGAGAGGGAGGGAGGTAGGCAGGGACGGAGAGAGGCAGGGGGTGTCTACTTTGCCAATTCGTATCTTGAGGGTCACAGTAACACAAATGCCCGTGCGTGCTACTGGTTACCCTATTCAAACAGACAGGGGTAGGGAAAACAAAAGAAAAAACAAAGTCATACTCCCCCAAAACGCTGGCTGCATCTGCACCCATCAGTCTCGTGTGGGCCGCTCGTCACGGGCCAAGGTCCGGGTCTACTCCGGCCGGTGTTGGACTCGTCTTCCGCCTCGCACGAGTGCAAAAAGACAAACGGTACTCAGCTGCATGCGGTTCACTTGTGTCAACGTACTCATTACCTGCCACCTCCCTGGTCTTGTGGGTGCAGCCCAGTCCCTCTCGGTGCAGGCTGGCGCTTGTCCCATCCGCCGCCCCGGCAACCCTGAACGGCAGACAAATAAGGAAATCTAATTAAAACCAACAAGTGTGTACACTACCCTTGCAGATTGGATTGCCATGTCACCGCCTCTGGCCAGCCTTGGCCAGTCATGCATCAGGCTCCTCTTCAACACTTGGCGACTGCTTTCTTTGGGTGATTCCTTCCTTTGCACCCCGCTCACCAATCGCGGGTCTGGTGGCCTCCGTCCACCGGCTCTTCGTTTCATACATCAGCTCTTCCACCTTGCAAGACAAGCACAAAAGTCTCGCTGCGCCGTCGCTTGCGCTTGCTGTTGCTTGCGCTTGCCGTCGCTTGCGCTTACCGTCGCTGCGCGGGCGCTTGCGCTTGCGCGGGCGCTTGCGCTTGCCGTCGCTGCGCGGGCGCTTGCGCGGGCGCTTGCGCGGGCGCTTGCGCTTGCCGTCGCTGCGCGGTCGCTTGCGCTTGCAGTCGCTTGCGCTTGCCGTCGCTTGCGCGGTTGCATGCGCTTGCCGTCGCTGCGCGTTTGGCACTCAATGAGGGCTGCACAACATTTTGGAAAATCAATGATATGGCAGTATTGGGCCAGACCACTGCATTGAGGCAAGTTGTGCAAAATTCTTGGATGGAGGTTAACAATTTGATCGCAATGAGATCAGTTAGATTAGTTAACTTTAACTTACAATGACTAATCGTCTTAACTCATTACAAATAGGCAAGAAAACATGTTTCATTTGAGACATGAAAAAAAAAATCTTTGCGGTCTTAAAGTGCATGTCAATAACCTAGACCACCATATGGCAGTTTTCCAATACACATGCAGCCCTACACACGTCACCATTGGTGTCCAAATGGCAGCCTCGGGGCAACTTGATCAACACACCACACGAATGAACACAACACTGCTTTGTAGCACTAAATATCAATGGCAACATTTCGTGATTGATTTAATGAATTTGCGTCAAAGAATTCTGAATTTGTTTCAGTATGCAGCCCTCAAGCAGACATTGGGACACCGCTGGTGTAATTTAAAAAAAAAAAAAATCCATTTCACACGTTGAAGCTGCGCAGGTCGACGTCTCCAGGGAAGCGGGTCTCCCTCAAAACTCGGCGACTTCAGAGCGATGCCACAGCGGTCCGTTCACCTCTGGTCAGATCGTGTCACATCCCGGTCGCCATCTCCAGAAACAAACAAATCTTAGAAACTCAAAGAGCACCCCAAGTTGTCGGTCACTTGCTTACTTGATCACAGCGGCTAGCTACTATTGGTGACCGTCGCCGGGTCGGATGGGGCCGTGTGCCCCCCCCCCTTTTGCGTCCGGCCTGCAAATGGCAGAACATGCAATGAGTTGGGCGCTGCTCGCATCATTACGTCTTCCTCGTGGACCGGCTCGCCCAAACACCGCCCCCTACACCTAGAGAACAAAGGACACAGCTTAGATCAAGCACGACAATGGTAGGTTAGAAAAAGAAAAAATGTTATCGTCTCGCTCCAATGCTGTCCTACACCTAGGGTAGAACAAAGAACGCAAGTACCACAGTGGTGGTAGGTTAGGGTTAGATGAAGTGCAACAGTGGCAGGTTAGAAAAAGAGAAAATGGTACAAGTCAAATTGCAAAATTGGACATACGGGATCGGCTCGCTCCAACGCCGCCCTACAC